>NW_026869736.1:1255000-1272500 GCF_905332965.1 Bombus pascuorum | reverse complement strand
TTTTGTTTTCGTTTTTGTTTTCGTTTTTGTTTTTGTTTTCGTTTTTGTTTTCGTTTTCGTTTTTGTTTTCCTTTTCGTTTTTGTTTGTGTTTTTGTTTTTGTCCTTGTTTCTGTCCTTGTCTTTGTCTTAATTGGTTTTTGTTTGTACGAGACTAAGTCCAGCGGCATAATGCTCTTCGATCGCACACGACCAAGTCCAGCGGCGTGTCGCTCCTAGGGCTGTTGCGAATACTTAAAAGTCCCTACGGTCAAAATCATTGGGTTGCGACTCACCTTTACGAGTTGCTCGCTCGCTGCGCTCGCTCGGAATGTTATAGCCTTACCTAAAACCAATCCACCTTGCGTTCGTTTTTCGAAAAGACCGCGATTTTCCGATAATTTACAGACGCGCGGGATCGGTTTTGAGGTTAGGCTAGTTTTATAAGAGCGAGCGAAGCGAGCGAGAAGCTACATCAATTCCCGCGCTATAGTTATATATCAAATGTTCTTTACTAACAATTCTCACCGATCGAAAGAAAGTTTCTGATTTGATAGAAGAATAACAGATATGTTTCGCTAGGTACGCGATTCGTGCTGATCGATGTATCTCGATGATGTTTTTGTTTTCGTTTTTGTTTTCGTTTTTGTTTTCGTTTTTGTTTTCGTTTTTCTTTTCGTGTTTGTTTTCGTTTTTGTTTTCGTTTTTGTTTTCTTTTTTGTTTTCGTTTTTGTTTTCGTTTTTGTTTTCTTTTTTGTTTTCGTTTTTGTTTTCGTTTTTGTTTTCGTTTTTGTTTTCGTTTTTGTTTTCGTTTTTGTTTTCGTTTTTGTTTTCGTTTTTGTTTTCGTTTTTGTTTTCGTTTTTGTTTTTGTTTTCGTTTTTGTTTTCGTTTTTGTTTTCGTTTTTGTTTTCGTTTTTGTTTTCGTTTTTGTTTTCGTTTTTGTTTTCGTTTTTGTTTTCGTTTTTGTTTTTGTTTTCGTTTTTGTTTTCGTTTTTGTTTTTGTTTTCCTTTTCGTTTTTGTTTGTGTTTTTGTTTTCGTTTTTGTTTTCGTTTTTGTTTTCGTTTTTGTTTTCGTTTTTGTTTTCGTTTTTGTTTTCGTTTTTGTTTTCGTTTTTGTTTTCGTTTTTGTTTTCGTTTTTGTTTTCGTTTTTGTTTTTGTTTTTGTTTTCGTTTTTGTTTTCGTTTTTGTTTTTGTTTTCCTTTTCGTTTTTGTTTGTGTTTTTGTTTTTGTCCTTGTTTCTGTCCTTGTCTTTGTCTTAATTGGTTTTTGTTTGTACGAGACTAAGTCCAGCGGCATAATGCTCTTCGATCGCACACGACCAAGTCCAGCGGCGTGTCGCTCCTAGGGCTGTTGCGAATACTTAAAAGTCCCTACGGTCAAAATCATTGGGTTGCGACTCACCTTTACGAGTTGCTCGCTCGCTGCGCTCGCTCGGAATGTTATAGCCTTACCTAAAACCAATCCACCTTGCGTTCGTTTTTCGAAAAGACCGCGATTTTCCGATAATTTACAGACGCGCGGGATCGGTTTTGAGGTAAGGCTAGTTTTATAAGAGCGAGCGAAGCGAGCGAGAAGCTACATCAATTCCCGCGCTATAGTTATATATCAAATGTTCTTTACTAACAATTCTCACCGATCGAAAGAAAGTTTCTGATTTGATAGAAGAATAACAGATATGTTTCGCTAGGTACGCGATTCGTGCTGATCGATGTATCTCGATGATGTTTTTGTTTTCGTTTTTGTTTTCTTTTTTGTTTTCGTTTTTGTTTTCGTTTTTGTTTTCTTTTTTGTTTTCGTTTTTGTTTTCGTTTTTGTTTTCGTTTTTGTTTTCGTTTTTGTTTTCGTTTTTGTTTTCGTTTTTGTTTTCGTTTTTGTTTTCGTTTTTGTTTTCGTTTTTGTTTTTGTTTTCGTTTTTGTTTTCGTTTTTGTTTTCGTTTTTGTTTTCGTTTTTGTTTTCGTTTTTGTTTTCGTTTTTGTTTTTGTTTTCGTTTTTGTTTTCGTTTTTGTTTTCGTTTTTGTTTTCGTTTTTGTTTTCGTTTTTGTTTTCGTTTTTGTTTTCGTTTTTGTTTTTGTTTTCGTTTTTGTTTTCGTTTTTGTTTTCGTTTTTGTTTTTGTTTTCCTTTTCGTTTTTTGTTTGTGTTTTTGTTTTCGTTTTTGTTTTCGTTTTTGTTTTCGTTTTTGTTTTCGTTTTTGTTTTCGTTTTTGTTTTCGTTTTTGTTTTCGTTTTTGTTTTTGTTTTCGTTTTTGTTTTCGTTTTCGTTTTTGTTTTCCTTTTCGTTTTTGTTTGTGTTTTTGTTTTTGTCCTTGTTTCTGTCCTTGTCTTTGTCTTAATTGGTTTTTGTTTGTACGAGACTAAGTCCAGCGGCATAATGCTCTTCGATCGCACACGACCAAGTCCAGCGGCGTGTCGCTCCTAGGGCTGTTGCGAATACTTAAAAGTCCCTACGGTCAAAATCATTGGGTTGCGACTCACCTTTACGAGTTGCTCGCTCGCTGCGCTCGCTCGGAATGTTATAGCCTTACCTAAAACCAATCCACCTTGCGTTCGTTTTTCGAAAAGACCGCGATTTTCCGATAATTTACAGACGCGCGGGATCGGTTTTGAGGTTAGGCTAGTTTTATAAGAGCGAGCGAAGCGAGCGAGAAGCTACATCAATTCCCGCGCTATAGTTATATATCAAATGTTCTTTACTAACAATTCTCACCGATCGAAAGAAAGTTTCTGATTTGATAGAAGAATAACAGATATGTTTCGCTAGGTACGCGATTCGTGCTGATCGATGTATCTCGATGATGTTTTTGTTTTCGTTTTTGTTTTCGTTTTTGTTTTCGTTTTTGTTTTCGTTTTTGTTTTCGTTTTTGTTTTCGTTTTTGTTTTCGTTTTTGTTTTCGTTTTTGTTTTCGTTTTTGTTTTCGTTTTTGTTTTCGTTTTTGTTTTCGTGTTTGTTTTCGTTTTTGTTTTCGTTTTCGTTTCCGTTTTTGTTTTCTTTTTTGTTTTCGTTTTTGTTTTCGTTTTTGTTTTCGTTTTTGTTTTCGTTTTTGTTTTCGTTTTTGTTTTCGTTTTTGTTTTCGTTTTTGTTTTAGTTTTTGTTTTCGTTTTTGTTTTCGTTTTTGTTTTCGTTTTTGTTTTCGTTTTTGTTTTCGTTTTTGTTTTCGTTTTTGTTTTCGTGTTTGTTTTCGTTTTTGTTTTCGTTTTCGTTTTTGTTTTTGTTTTCGTTTTTGTTTTCGTTTTTGTTTTCGTTTTTGTTTTCGTTTTTGTTTTCGTTTTTGTTTTCGTTTTTGTTTTCGTTTTTGTTTTCGTTTTTGTTTTCGTTTTTGATTTCGTTTTTGTTTTCGTTTTTGTTTTCGTTTTTGTTTTCGTTTTTGTTTTCGTTTTTGTTTTCGTTTTTGTTTTTGTTTTCGTTTTTGTTTTCGTTTTTGTTTTTGTTTTCCTTTTCGTTTTTGTTTGTGTTTTTGTTTTCGTTTTTGTTTTCGTTTTTGTTTTCGTTTTTGTTTTCGTTTTTGTTTTCGTTTTTGTTTTCGTTTTTGTTTTCGTGTTTGTTTTCGTTTTTGTTTTCGTTTTTGTTTTCGTTTTTGTTTTTGTTTTTGTTTTTGTTTTTGTTTTCCTTTTCGTTTTTGTTTGTGTTTTTGTTTTTGTCCTTGTTTCTGTCCTTGTCTTTGTCTTAATTGGTTTTTGTTTGTACGAGACTAAGTCCAGCGGCATAATGCTCTTCGATCGCACACGACCAAGTCCAGCGGCGTGTCGCTCCTAGGGCTGTTGCGAATACTTAAAAGTCCCTACGGTCAAAATCATTGGGTTGCGACTCACCTTTACGAGTTGCTCGCTCGCTGCGCTCGCTCGGAATGTTATAGCCTTACCTAAAACCAATCCACCTTGCGTTCGTTTTTCGAAAAGACCGCGATTTTCCGATAATTTACAGACGCGCGGGATCGGTTTTGAGGTTAGGCTAGTTTTATAAGAGCGAGCGAAGCGAGCGAGAAGCTACATCAATTCCCGCGCTATAGTTATATATCAAATGTTCTTTACTAACAATTCTCACCGATCGAAAGAAAGTTTCTGATTTGATAGAAGAATAACAGATATGTTTCGCTAGGTACGCGATTCGTGCTGATCGATGTATCTCGATGATGTTTTTGTTTTCGTTTTTGTTTTCGTTTTTGTTTTCGTTTTTGTTTTCGTTTTTGTTTTCGTTTTTGTTTTCGTTTTTGTTTTCGTTTTTGTTTTCGTTTTTGTTTTCGTTTTTGTTTTCGTGTTTGTTTTCGTTTTTGTTTTCGTTTTCGTTTTCGTTTTTGTTTTCTTTTTTGTTTTCGTTTTGTTTTCGTTTTTGTTTTCGTTTTTGTTTTCGTTTTTGTTTTCGTTTTTGTTTTCGTTTTTGTTTTCGTTTTTGTTTTCGTTTTTGTTTTAGTTTTTGTTTTCGTTTTTGTTTTCGTTTTTGTTTTCGTTTTTGTTTTCGTTTTTGTTTTCGTTTTTGTTTTCGTTTTTGTTTTCGTGTTTGTTTTCGTTTTTGTTTTCGTTTTCGTTTTTGTTTTTGTTTTCGTTTTTGTTTTCGTTTTTGTTTTCGTTTTTGTTTTCGTTTTTGTTTTCGTTTTTGTTTTCGTTTTTGTTTTCGTTTTTGTTTTCGTTTTTGTTTTCGTTTTTGATTTCGTTTTTGTTTTCGTTTTTGTTTTCGTTTTTGTTTTCGTTTTTGTTTTCGTTTTTGTTTTCGTTTTTGTTTTCGTTTTTGTTTTCGTTTTTGTTTTCGTTTTTGTTTTCGTTTTTGTTTTCGTTTTTGTTTTTGTTTTCGTTTTTGTTTTCGTTTTTGTTTTTGTTTTCCTTTTCGTTTTTGTTTGTGTTTTTGTTTTCGTTTTTGTTTTCGTTTTTGTTTTCGTTTTTGTTTTCGTTTTTGTTTTCGTTTTTGTTTTCGTTTTTGTTTTCGTGTTTGTTTTCGTTTTTGTTTTCGTTTTTGTTTTCGTTTTTGTTTTTGTTTTCGTTTTTGTTTTCGTTTTTGTTTTTGTTTTCCTTTTCGTTTTTGTTTGTGTTTTTGTTTTTGTCCTTGTTTCTGTCCTTGTCTTTGTCTTAATTGGTTTTTGTTTGTACGAGACTAAGTCCAGCGGCATAATGCTCTTCGATCGCACACGACCAAGTCCAGCGGCGTGTCGCTCCTAGGGCTGTTGAGAATACTTAAAAGTCCCTACGGTCAAAATCATTGGGTTGCGACTCACCTTTACGAGTTGCTCGCTAGCTGCGCTCGCTCGGAATGTTATAGCCTTACCTAAAACCAATCCACCTTGCGTTCGTTTTTCGAAAAGACCGCGATTTTCCGATAATTTACAGACGCGCGGGATCGGTTTTGAGGTTAGGCTAGTTTTATAAGAGCGAGCGAAGCGAGCGAGAAGCTACATCAATTCCCGCGCTATAGTTATATATCAAATGTTCTTTACTAACAATTCTCACCGATCGAAAGAAAGTTTCTGATTTGATAGAAGAATAACAGATATGTTTCGCTAGGTACGCGATTCGTGCTGATCGATGTATCTCGATGATGTTGTTGTTTTCGTTTTTGTTTTCGTTTTTGTTTTCGTTTTTGTTTTCGTTTTTCTTTTCGTGTTTGTTTTCGTTTTTGTTTTCGTTTTTGTTTTCGTTTTTGTTTTCGTTTTTGATTTCGTTTTTGTTTTCGTTTTTGTTTTCGTTTTTGTTTTCGTTTTTGTTTTCGTTTTTGTTTTCGTTTTTGTTTTCGTTTTTGTTTTCGTGTTTGTTTTCGTTTTTGTTTTCGTTTTTGTTTTCGTTTTTGTTTTTGTTTTCGTTTTTGTTTTTGTTTTTGTCCTTGTTTCTGTCCTTGTCTTTGTCTTAATTGGTTTTTGTTTGTACGAGACTAAGTCCAGCGGCATAATGCTCTTCGATCGCACACGACCAAGTCCAGCGGCGTGTCGCTCCTAGGGCTGTTGCGAATACTTAAAAGTCCCTACGGTCAAAATCATTGGGTTGCGACTCACCTTTACGAGTTGCTCGCTCGCTGCGCTCGCTCGGAATGTTATAGCCTTACCTAAAACCAATCCACCTTGCGTTCGTTTTTCGAAAAGACCGCGATTTTCCGATAATTTACAGACGCGCGGGATCGGTTTTGAGGTTAGGCTAGTTTTATAAGAGCGAGCGAAGCGAGCGAGAAGCTACATCAATTCCCGCGCTATAGTTATATATCAAATGTTCTTTACTAACAATTCTCACCGATCGAAAGAAAGTTTCTGATTTGATAGAAGAATAACAGATATGTTTCGCTAGGTACGCGATTCGTGCTGATCGATGTATCTCGATGATGTTGTTGTTTTCGTTTTTGTTTTCGTTTTTGTTTTCGTTTTTGTTTTCGTTTTTGATTTCGTTTTTGTTTTCGTTTTTGTTTTCGTTTTTGTTTTCGTTTTTGTTTTCGTTTTTGTTTTCGTTTTTGTTTTCGTTTTTGTTTTCGTTTTTGTTTTCGTTTTTGTTTTCGTTTTTGTTTTCGTTTTTGTTTTCGTTTTTGTTTTCGTTTTTGTTTTCGTTTTTGTTTTTGTTTTCGTTTTTGTTTTCGTTTTTGTTTTTGTTTTCCTTTTCGTTTTTGTTTGTGTTTTTGTTTTTGTCCTTGTTTCTGTCCTTGTCTTTGTCTTAATTGGTTTTTGTTTGTACGAGACTAAGTCCAGCGGCATAATGCTCTTCGATCGCACACGACCAAGTCCAGCGGCGTGTCGCTCCTAGGGCTGTTGCGAATACTTAAAAGTCCCTACGGTCAAAATCATTGGGTTGCGACTCACCTTTACGAGTTGCTCGCTCGCTGCGCTCGCTCGGAATGTTATAGCCTTACCTAAAACCAATCCACCTTGCGTTCGTTTTTCGAAAAGACCGCGATTTTCCGATAATTTACAGACGCGCGGGATCGGTTTTGAGGTTAGGCTAGTTTTATAAGAGCGAGCGAAGCGAGCGAGAAGCTACATCAATTCCCGCGCTATAGTTATATATCAAATGTTCTTTACTAACAATTCTCACCGATCGAAAGAAAGTTTCTGATTTGATAGAAGAATAACAGATATGTTTCGCTAGGTACGCGATTCGTGCTGATCGATGTATCTCGATGATGTTGTTGTTTTCGTTTTTGTTTTCGTTTTTGTTTTCGTTTTTGTTTTCGTTTTTGTTTTCGTTTTTGTTTTCGTTTTCGTTTTCGTTTTTGTTTTCTTTTTTGTTTACGTTTTTGTTTTCTTTTTTGTTTTCGTTTTTGTTTTCGTTTTTGTTTTCTTTTTTGTTTTCGTTTTTGTTTTCGTTTTTGTTTTCGTTTTTGTTTTCGTTTTTGTTTTCGTTTTTGTTTTCGTTTTTGATTTCGTTTTTGTTTTCGTTTTTGTTTTCGTTTTTGTTTTCTTTTTTGTTTTCGTTTTTGTTTTCGTTTTTGTTTTCTTTTTTGTTTTCGTTTTTGTTTTCGTTTTTGTTTTCGTTTTTGTTTTCGTTTTTGTTTTCGTTTTTGTTTTCGTTTTTGTTTTCGTTTTTGTTTTTGTTTTCGTTTTTGTTTTCGTTTTTGTTTTCGTTTTTGTTTTCGTTTTTGTTTTCGTTTTTGTTTTCGTTTTTGTTTTCGTTTTTGTTTTCGTTTTTGTTTTCGTTTTTGTTTTCGTTTTTGTTTTCGTTTTTGTTTTCTTTTTTGTTTTCGTTTTTGTTTTCGTTTTTGTTTTCGTTTTCGTTTTCGTTTTTGTTTTCGTTTTTGTTTTCGTTTTTGTTTTCGTTTTTGTTTTCGTTTTTGTTTTCGTTTTTGTTTTCGTTTTTGTTTTCGTTTTTGTTTTCGTTTTTGTTTTCGTTTTTGTTTTCGTTTTTGATTTCGTTTTTGTTTTCGTTTTTGTTTTCGTTTTTGTTTTCTTTTTTGTTTTCGTTTTTGTTTTCGTTTTTGTTTTCTTTTTTGTTTTCGTTTTTGTTTTCGTTTTTGTTTTCGTTTTTGTTTTCGTTTTTGTTTTCGTTTTTGTTTTCGTTTTTGTTTTCTTTTTTGTTTTCGTTTTTGTTTTCGTTTTTGTTTTCGTTTTCGTTTTCGTTTTTGTTTTCGTTTTTGTTTTCGTTTTTGTTTTCGTTTTTGTTTTCGTTTTTGTTTTCGTTTTTGTTTTCGTTTTTGTTTTCGTTTTTGTTTTCGTTTTTGTTTTCGTTTTTGTTTTCGTTTTTGATTTCGTTTTTGTTTTCGTTTTTGTTTTCGTTTTTGTTTTCTTTTTTGTTTTCGTTTTTGTTTTCGTTTTTGTTTTCTTTTTTGTTTTCGTTTTTGTTTTCGTTTTTGTTTTCGTTTTTGTTTTCGTTTTTGTTTTCGTTTTTGTTTTCGTTTTTGTTTTCGTTTTTGTTTTTGTTTTCGTTTTTGTTTTCGTTTTTGTTTTCGTTTTTGTTTTCGTTTTTGTTTTCGTTTTTGTTTTCGTTTTTGTTTTCGTTTTTGTTTTCGTTTTTGTTTTCGTTTTTGTTTTCGTTTTTGTTTTCGTTTTTGTTTTCTTTTTTGTTTTCGTTTTTGTTTTCGTTTTTGTTTTCGTTTTCGTTTTCGTTTTTGTTTTCGTTTTTGTTTTCGTTTTTGTTTTCGTGTTTGTTTTCGTTTTTGTTTTCGTTTTTGTTTTCTTTTTTGTTTTCGTTTTTGTTTTCGTTTTTGTTTTCGTTTTTGTTTTCGTTTTTGTTTTCGTTTTTGTTTTCGTTTTTGTTTTCGTTTTTGTTTTCGTTTTTGTTTTCGTTTTTGTTTTCGTTTTTGTTTTCGTTTTTGTTTTCGTTTTTGTTTTCGTTTTTGTTTTCGTTTTTGTTTTCGTTTTTGTTTTCGTTTTTGTTTTCGTTTTTGATTTCGTTTTTGTTTTCGTTTTTGTTTTCGTTTTTGTTTTCGTTTTTGTTTTTGTTTTTGTTTTCGTTTTTGTTTTCGTTTTTGTTTTCGTGTTTGTTTTCGTTTTTGTTTTCGTTTTTGTTTTTGTCCTTGTTTCTGTCCTTGTCTTTGTCTTAATTGGTTTTTGTTTGTACGAGACTAAGTCCAGCGGCATAATGCTCTTCGATCGCACACGACCAAGTCCAGCGGCGTGTCGCTCCTAGGGCTGTTGCGAATACTTAAAAGTCCCTACGGTCAAAATCATTGGGTTGCGACTCACCTTTACGAGTTGCTCGCTCGCTGCGCTCGCTCGGAATGTTATAGCCTTACCTAAAACCAATCCACCTTGCGTTCGTTTTTCGAAAAGACCGCGATTTTCCGATAATTTACAGACGCGCGGGATCGGTTTTGAGGTTAGGCTAGTTTTATAAGAGCGAGCGAAGCGAGCGAGAAGCTACATCAATTCCCGCGCTATAGTTATATATCAAATGTTCTTTACTAACAATTCTCACCGATCGAAAGAAAGTTTCTGATTTGATAGAAGAATAACAGATATGTTTCGCTAGGTACGCGATTCGTGCTGATCGATGTATCTCGATGATGTTTTTGTTTTCGTTTTTGTTTTCGTTTTTGTTTTCGTTTTTGTTTTCGTTTTTGTTTTCGTTTTTGTTTTCGTTTTTGTTTTTGTTTTCGTTTTTGTTTTCGTTTTTGTTTTTGTTTTTGTTTTCGTTTTTGCTTTCGTTTTTGTTTTCGTTTTTGTTTTCGTTTTTGTTTTCTTTTTTGTTTTCGTTTTTGTTTTCGTTTTTGTTTTCTTTTTTGTTTTCGTTTTTGTTTTCGTTTTTGTTTTCGTTTTTGTTTTCGTTTTTGTTTTCGTTTTTGTTTTCGTTTTTGTTTTCGTTTTTGTTTTTGTTTTCGTTTTTGTTTTCGTTTTTGTTTTCGTTTTTGTTTTCGTTTTTGTTTTCGTTTTTGTTTTCGTTTTTGTTTTCGTTTTTGTTTTCGTTTTTGTTTTCGTTTTTGTTTTCGTTTTTGTTTTCGTTTTTGTTTTCTTTTTTGTTTTCGTTTTTGTTTTCGTTTTTGTTTTCGTTTTCGTTTTCGTTTTCGTTTTTGTTTTCGTTTTTGTTTTCGTTTTTGTTTTCGTGTTTGTTTTCGTTTTTGTTTTCGTTTTTGTTTTCTTTTTTGTTTTCGTTTTTGTTTTCGTTTTTGTTTTCGTTTTTGTTTTCGTTTTTGTTTTCGTTTTTGTTTTCGTTTTTGTTTTCGTTTTTGTTTTCGTTTTTGTTTTCGTTTTTGATTTCGTTTTTGTTTTCGTTTTTGTTTTCGTTTTTGTTTTCGTTTTTGTTTTCGTTTTTGTTTTCGTTTTTGATTTCGTTTTTGTTTTCGTTTTTGTTTTCGTTTTTGTTTTCGTTTTTGTTTTCGTTTTTGTTTTCGTTTTTGTTTTCGTTTTTGTTTTCGTGTTTGTTTTCGTTTTTGTTTTCGTTTTTGTTTTCGTTTTTGTTTTTGTTTTCGTTTTTGTTTTTGTTTTTGTCCTTGTTTCTGTCCTTGTCTTTGTCTTAATTGGTTTTTGTTTGTACGAGACTAAGTCCAGCGGCATAATGCTCTTCGATCGCACACGACCAAGTCCAGAGGCGTGTCGCTCCTAGGGCTGTTGCGAATACTTAAAAGTCCCTACGGTCAAAATCATTGGGTTGCGACTCACCTTTACGAGTTGCTCGCTCGCTGCGCTCGCTCGGAATGTTATAGCCTTACCTAAAACCAATCCACCTTGCGTTCGTTTTTCGAAAAGACCGCGATTTTCCGATAATTTACAGACGCGCGGGATCGGTTTTGAGGTTAGGCTAGTTTTATAAGAGCGAGCGAAGCGAGCGAGAAGCTACATCAATTCCCGCGCTATAGTTATATATCAAATGTTCTTTACTAACAATTCTCACCGATCGAAAGAAAGTTTCTGATTTGATAGAAGAATAACAGATATGTTTCGCTAGGTACGCGATTCGTGCTGATCGATGTATCTCGATGATGTTGTTGTTTTCGTTTTTGTTTTCGTTTTTGTTTTCGTTTTTGTTTTCGTTTTTGTTTTCGTGTTTGTTTTCGTTTTTGTTTTCGTTTTTGTTTTCGTTTTTGTTTTCGTTTTTGTTTTCGTTTTTGTTTTCGTTTTTGTTTTCGTTTTTGTTTTCGTTTTTGTTTTCGTGTTTGTTTTCGTTTTTGTTTTCGTTTTTGTTTTCTTTTTTGTTTTCGTTTTTGTTTTCGTTTTTGTTTTCGTTTTTGTTTTCGTTTTTGTTTTCGTTTTTGTTTTCGTTTTTGTTTTCGTTTTTGTTTTCGTTTTTGTTTTCGTTTTTGTTTTCGTTTTTGATTTCGTTTTTGTTTTCGTTTTTGTTTTCGTTTTTGTTTTCTTTTTTGTTTTCGTTTTTGTTTTCGTTTTTGTTTTCTTTTTTGTTTTCGTTTTTGTTTTCGTTTTTGTTTTCGTTTTTGTTTTCGTTTTTGTTTTCGTTTTTGTTTTCGTTTTTGTTTTCGTTTTTGTTTTTGTTTTCGTTTTTGTTTTCGTTTTTGTTTTCGTTTTTGTTTTCGTTTTTGTTTTCGTTTTTGTTTTCGTTTTTGTTTTCGTTTTTGTTTTCGTTTTTGTTTTCGTTTTTGTTTTCGTTTTTGTTTTCGTTTTTGTTTTCGTTTTTGTTTTCGTTTTTGTTTTCTTTTTTGTTTTCGTTTTTGTTTTCGTTTTTGTTTTCGTTTTTGTTTTTGTTTTTGTTTTCCTTTTCGTTTTTGTTTGTGTTTTCGTTTTTGTTTTTGTTTTTGTCCTTGTCTTTGTCTTAATTGGTTTTTGTTTGTACGAGACTAAGTCCAGCGGCATAATGCTCTTCGATCGCACACGACCAAGTCCAGCGGCGTGTCGCTCCTAGGGCTGTTGCGAATACTTAAAAGTCCCTACGGTCAAAATCATTGGGTTGCGACTCACCTTTACGAGTTGCTCGCTCGCTGCGCTCGCTCGGAATGTTATAGCCTTACCTAAAACCAATCCACCTTGCGTTCGTTTTTCGAAAAGACCGCGATTTTCCGATAATTTACAGACGCGCGGGATCGGTTTTGAGGTTAGGCTAGTTTTATAAGAGCGAGCGAAGCGAGCGAGAAGCTACATCAATTCCCGCGCTATAGTTATATATCAAATGTTCTTTACTAACAATTCTCACCGATCGAAAGAAAGTTTCTGATTTGATAGAAGAATAACAGATATGTTTCGCTAGGTACGCGATTCGTGCTGATCGATGTATCTCGATGATGTTTTTGTTTTCGTTTTTGTTTTCGTTTTTGTTTTCGTTTTTGTTTTCGTTTTTCTTTTCGTGTTTGTTTTCGTTTTTGTTTTCGTTTTTGTTTTCGTTTTTGTTTTCGTTTTTGTTTTCGTTTTTGTTTTCGTTTTTGTTTTCGTTTTTGTTTTCGTTTTTGATTTCGTTTTTGTTTTCGTTTTTGTTTTCGTTTTTGTTTTCGTTTTTGTTTTCGTTTTTGTTTTCGTTTTTGTTTTCGTTTTTGTTTTCGTGTTTGTTTTCGTTTTTGTTTTCGTTTTTGTTTTCGTTTTTGTTTTTGTTTTCGTTTTTGTTTTTGTTTTTGTTTTCGTTTTTGTTTTCGTTTTTGTTTTCGTTTTTGTTTTCGTTTTTGTTTTCGTTTTTGTTTTCGTTTTTGTTTTTGTTTTCCTTTTCGTTTTTGTTTTCGTTTTTGTTTTCGTTTTTGTTTTCGTTTTTGTTTTCGTTTTTGTTTTCGTTTTTGTTTTCGTTTTTGTTTTCGTGTTTGTTTTCGTTTTTGTTTTCGTTTTTGTTTTCGTTTTTGTTTTCGTTTTTGATTTCGTTTTTGTTTTCGTTTTTGTTTTCGTTTTTGTTTTCGTTTTTGTTTTTGTTTTCCTTTTCGTTTTTGTTTTCGTTTTTGTTTTCGTTTTTGTTTTCGTTTTTGTTTTCGTTTTTGTTTTCGTTTTTGTTTTCGTTTTTGTTTTCGTGTTTGTTTTCGTTTTTGTTTTCGTTTTTGTTTTCGTTTTTGTTTTCGTTTTTGTTTTCGTTTTTGTTTTCGTGTTTGTTTTCGTTTTTGTTTTCGTTTTTGTTTTCGTTTTTGTTTTTGTTTTCGTTTTTGTTTTTGTTTTTGTTTTCGTTTTTGTTTTCGTTTTTGATTCGTTTTCGTTTTTGTTTTCGTTTTTGTTTTCGTTTTTGTTTTCGTTTTTGTTTTCGTTTTTGTTTTCGTTTTTGTTTTCGTTTTTGTTTTCGTTTTTGTTTTCGTTTTTGTTTTCGTTTTTGTTTTCTTTTTTGTTTTCGTTTTTGTTTTCGTTTTTGTTTTCGTTTTCGTTTTCGTTTTCGTTTTTGTTTTCGTTTTTGTTTTCGTTTTTGTTTTCGTGTTTGTTTTCGTTTTTGTTTTCGTTTTTGTTTTCTTTTTTGTTTTCGTTTTTGTTTTCGTTTTTGTTTTCGTTTTTGTTTTCGTTTTTGTTTTCGTTTTTGTTTTCGTTTTTGTTTTCGTTTTTGTTTTCGTTTTTGTTTTCGTTTTTGATTTCGTTTTTGTTTTCGTTTTTGTTTTCGTTTTTGTTTTCGTTTTTGTTTTCGTTTTTGTTTTCGTTTTTGTTTTCGTTTTTGATTTCGTTTTTGTTTTCGTTTTTGTTTTCGTTTTTGTTTTCGTTTTTGTTTTCGTTTTTGTTTTCGTTTTTGTTTTCGTTTTTGTTTTCGTGTTTGTTTTCGTTTTTGTTTTCGTTTTTGTTTTCGTTTTTGTTTTTGTTTTCGTTTTTGTTTTTGTTTTTGTCCTTGTTTCTGTCCTTGTCTTTGTCTTAATTGGTTTTTGTTTGTACGAGACTAAGTCCAGCGGCATAATGCTCTTCGATCGCACACGACCAAGTCCAGCGGCGTGTCGCTCCTAGGGCTGTTGCGAATACTTAAAAGTCCCTACGGTCAAAATCATTGGGTTGCGACTCACCTTTACGAGTTGCTCGCTCGCTGCGCTCGCTCGGAATGTTATAGCCTTACCTAAAACCAATCCACCTTGCGTTCGTTTTTCGAAAAGACCGCGATTTTCCGATAATTTACAGACGCGCGGGATCGGTTTTGAGGTTAGGCTAGTTTTATAAGAGCGAGCGAAGCGAGCGAGAAGCTACATCAATTCCCGCGCTATAGTTATATATCAAATGTTCTTTACTAACAATTCTCACCGATCGAAAGAAAGTTTCTGATTTGATAGAAGAATAACAGATATGTTTCGCTAGGTACGCGATTCGTGCTGATCGATGTATCTCGATGATGTTGTTGTTTTCGTTTTTGTTTTCGTTTTTGTTTTCGTTTTTGTTTTCGTTTTTGTTTTCGTTTTTGTTTTCGTTTTTGTTTTCGTTTTTGTTTTCGTTTTTGTTTTCGTTTTTGTTTTCGTTTTTGTTTTCGTTTTTGTTTTCGTGTTTGTTTTCGTTTTTGTTTTCGCATTCGTTTTCGTTTTTGTTTTCTTTTTTGTTTTCGTTTTTGTTTTCGTTTTTGTTTTCGTTTTTGTTTTCGTTTTTGTTTTCGTTTTTGTTTTCGTTTTTGTTTTCGTTTTTGTTTTCGTTTTTGTTTTCGTTTTTGATTTCGTTTTTGTTTTCGTTTTTGTTTTCGTTTTTGTTTTCGTTTTTGTTTTCGTTTTTGTTTTCGTTTTTGTTTTCGTTTTTGTTTTCGTTTTTGTTTTCGTTTTTGTTTTCGTTTTTGTTTTCGTTTTTGTTTTCGTTTTTGTTTTTGTTTTCGTTTTTGTTTTTGTTTTTGTCCTTGTTTCTGTCCTTGTCTTTGTCTTAATTGGTTTTTGTTTGTACGAGACTAAGTCCAGCGGCATAATGCTCTTCGATCGCACACGACCAAGTCCAGCGGCGTGTCGCTCCTAGGGCTGTTGCGAATACTTAAAAGTCCCTACGGTCAAAATCATTGGGTTGCGACTCACCTTTACGAGTTGCTCGCTCGCTGCGCTCGCTCGGAATGTTATAGCCTTACCTAAAACCAATCCACCTTGCGTTCGTTTTTCGAAAAGACCGCGATTTTCCGATAATTTACAGACGCGCGGGATCGGTTTTGAGGTTAGGCTAGTTTTATAAGAGCGAGCGAAGCGAGCGAGAAGCTACATCAATTCCCGCGCTATAGTTATATATCAAATGTTCTTTACTAACAATTCTCACCGATCGAAAGAAAGTTTCTGATTTGATAGAAGAATAACAGATATGTTTCGCTAGGTACGCGATTCGTGCTGATCGATGTATCTCGATGATGTTTTTGTTTTCGTTTTTGTTTTCGTTTTTGTTTTCGTTTTTGTTTTCGTTTTTGTTTTCGTTTTTGTTTTCGTTTTTGTTTTCGTTTTTGTTTTCGTGTTTGTTTTCGTTTTTGTTTTCGTTTTTGTTTTCGTTTTTGTTTTCGTTTTTGTTTTCGTTTTTGTTTTCGTTTTTGTTTTCGTTTTTGTTTTCGTTTTTGTTTTCGTTTTTGTTTTCGTTTTTGTTTTCGTTTTTGTTTTCTTTTTTGTTTTCGTTTTTGTTTTCGTTTTTGTTTTCGTTTTTGTTTTCGTTTTTGTTTTCGTTTTTGTTTTCGTTTTTGTTTTCGTTTTTGTTTTCGTTTTTGTTTTCGTTTTTGATTTCGTTTTTGTTTTCGTTTTTGTTTTCGTTTTTGTTTTCTTTTTTGTTTTCGTTTTTGTTTTCGTTTTTGTTTTCTTTTTTGTTTTCGTTTTTGTTTTCGTTTTTGTTTTCGTTTTTGTTTTCGTTTTTGTTTTCGTTTTTGTTTTCGTTTTTGTTTTCGTTTTTGTTTTTGTTTTCGTTTTTGTTTTCGTTTTTGTTTTCGTTTTTGTTTTCGTTTTTGTTTTCGTTTTTGTTTTCGTTTTTGTTTTCGTTTTTGTTTTCGTTTTTGTTTTCGTTTTTGTTTTCGTTTTTGTTTTCGTTTTTGTTTTCTTTTTTGTTTTCGTTTTTGTTTTCGTTTTTGTTTTCGTTTTCGTTTTCGTTTTTGTTTTCGTTTTTGTTTTCGTTTTTGTTTTCGTGTTTGTTTTCGTTTTTGTTTTCGTTTTTGTTTTCTTTTTTGTTTTCGTTTTTGTTTTCGTTTTTGTTTTCGTTTTTGTTTTCGTTTTTGTTTTCGTTTTTGTTTTCGTTTTTGTTTTCGTTTTTGTTTTCGTTTTTGTTTTCGTTTTTGATTTCTTTTTTGTTTTCGTTTTTGTTTTCGTTTTTGTTTTCGTTTTTGTTTTCGTTTTTGTTTTCGTTTTTGATTTCGTTTTTGTTTTCGTTTTTGTTTTCGTTTTTGTTTTCGTTTTTGTTTTCGTTTTTGTTTTCGTTTTTGTTTTCGTTTTTGTTTTCGTTTTTGTTTTCGTTTTTGTTTTCGTTTTTGTTTTCGTTTTTGTTTTCGTTTTTGTTTTCGTTTTCGTTTTTGTTTTTGTTTTTTTTTTGATTTTGTTTTTGTTTTTGTCCTTGTTTCTGTCCTTGTCTTTGTCTTAATTGGTTTTTGTTTGTACGAGACTAAGTCCAGCGGCATAATGCTCTTCGATCCCACACGACCAAGTCCAGCGGCGTGTCGCTCCTAGGGCTGTTGCGAATACTTAAAAGTCCCTACGGTCAAAATCATTGGGTTGCGACTCACCTTTACGAGTTGCTCGCTCGCTGCGCTCGCTCGGAATGTTATAGCCTTACCTAAAACCAATCCACCTTGCGTTCGTTTTTCGAAAAGACCGCGATTTTCCGATAATTTACAGACGCGCGGGATCGGTTTTGAGGTTAGGCTAGTTTTATAAGAGCGAGCGAAGCGAGCGAGAAGCTACATCAATTCCCGCGCTATAGTTATATATCAAATGTTCTTTACTAACAATTCTCACCGATCGAAAGAAAGTTTCTGATTTGATAGAAGAATAACAGATATGTTTCGCTAGGTACGCGATTCGTGCTGATCGATGTATCTCGATGATGTTGTTGTTTTCGTTTTTGTTTTCGTTTTTGTTTTCGTTTTTGTTTTCGTTTTTGTTTTCGTTTTTGTTTTCGTTTTTGTTTTCGTTTTTGTTTTCGTTTTTGTTTTCGTTTTTGTTTTCGTTTTTGTTTTCGTTTTTGTTTTCGTGTTTGTTTTCGTTTTTGTTTTCGCATTCGTTTTCGTTTTTGTTTTCTTTTTTGTTTTCGTTTTTGTTTTCGTTTTTGTTTTCGTTTTTGTTTTCGTTTTTGTTTTCGTTTTTGTTTTCGTTTTTGTTTTCGTTTTTGTTTTCGTTTTTGTTTTCGTTTTTGATTTCGTTTTTGTTTTCGTTTTTGTTTTCGTTTTTGTTTTCGTTTTTGTTTTCGTTTTTGTTTTCGTTTTTGTTTTCGTTTTTGTTTTCGTTTTTGTTTTCGTGTTTGTTTTCGTTTTTGTTTTCGTTTTTGTTTTCGTTTTTGTTTTTGTTTTCGTTTTTGTTTTTGTTTTTGTCCTTGTTTCTGTCCTTGTCTTTGTCTTAATTGGTTTTTGTTTGTACGAGACTAAGTCCAGCGGCATAATGCTCTTCGATCGCACACGACCAAGTCCAGCGGCGTGTCGCTCCTAGGGCTGTTGCGAATACTTAAAAGTCCCTACGGTCAAAATCATTGGGTTGCGACTCACCTTTACGAGTTGCTCGCTCGCTGCGCTCGCTCGGAATGTTATAGCCTTACCTAAAACCAATCCACCTTGCGTTCGTTTTTCGAAAAGACCGCGATTTTCCGATAATTTACAGACGCGCGGGATCGGTTTTGAGGTTAGGCTAGTTTTATAAGAGCGAGCGAAGCGAGCGAGAAGCTACAT
>NW_026869736.1:1242500-1247500 GCF_905332965.1 Bombus pascuorum | reverse complement strand
CGCTGCGCTCGCTCGGAATGTTATAGCCTTACCTAAAACCAATCCACCTTGCGTTCGTTTTTCGAAAAGACCGCGATTTTCCGATAATTTACAGACG
Organism: Bombus pascuorum; assembly: GCF_905332965.1. Lineage (NCBI taxonomy): Eukaryota > Metazoa > Arthropoda > Insecta > Hymenoptera > Apidae > Bombus > Bombus pascuorum. Next base: position 1,247,403 of record NW_026869736.1, on the reverse strand, counting down.
CGCGGGATCGGTTTTGAGGTTAGGCTAGTTTTATAAGAGCGAGCGAAGCGAGCGAGAAGCTACATCAATTCCCGCGCTATAGTTATATATCAAATGTTCTTTACTAACAATTCTCACCGATCGAAAGAAAGTTTCTGATTTGATAGAAGAATAACAGATATGTTTCGCTAGGTACGCGATTCGTGCTGATCGATGTATCTCGATGATGTTGTTGTTTTCGTTTTTGTTTTCGTTTTTGTTTTCGTTTTTGTTTTCGTTTTTCTTTTCGTTTTTGTTTTCGTTTTTGTTTTCGTTTTTGTTTTCGTTTTTGTTTTCGTTTTTGTTTTCGTTTTTGTTTTCGTTTTTGTTTTCGTGTTTGTTTTCGTTTTTGTTTTCGTTTTCGTTTTCGTTTTTGTTTTCTTTTTTGTTTTCGTTTTTGTTTTCGTTTTTGTTTTCGTTTTTGTTTTCGTTTTTGTTTTCGTTTTTGTTTTCGTTTTTCTTTTCGTGTTTGTTTTCGTTTTTGTTTTCGTTTTTGTTTTCTTTTTTGTTTTCGTTTTTGTTTTCGTTTTTGTTTTCGTTTTTGTTTTCGTTTTTGTTTTCGTTTTTGTTTTCGTTTTTGTTTTCGTTTTTGTTTTCGTTTTTGTTTTCGTTTTTGTTTTCGTTTTTGTTTTTGTTTTCGTTTTTGTTTTCGTTTTTGTTTTCGTTTTTGTTTTCGTTTTTGTTTTCGTTTTTGTTTTCGTTTTTGTTTTTGTTTTCGTTTTTGTTTTCGTTTTTGTTTTTGTTTTTGTTTTTGTTTTCGTTTTTGTTTTCGTTTTTGTTTTCGTTTTTGTTTTCGTTTTTGTTTTCGTTTTTGTTTTCGTTTTTGTTTTCGTTTTTGTTTTCGTTTTTGTTTTCGTGTTTGTTTTCGTTTTTGTTTTCGTTTTTGTTTTCTTTTTTGTTTTCGTTTTTGTTTTCGTTTTTGTTTTCGTTTTTGTTTTCGTTTTTGTTTTCGTTTTTGTTTTCGTTTTTGTTTTCGTTTTTGTTTTCGTTTTTGTTTTCGTTTTTGATTTCGTTTTTGTTTTCGTTTTTGTTTTCGTTTTTGTTTTCGTTTTTGTTTTCGTTTTTGTTTTCGTTTTTGTTTTCGTTTTTGTTTTCGTGTTTGTTTTCGTTTTTGTTTTCGTTTTTGTTTTCGTTTTTGTTTTTGTTTTCGTTTTTGTTTTTGTTTTTGTCCTTGTTTCTGTCCTTGTCTTTGTCTTAATTGGTTTTTGTTTGTACGAGACTAAGTCCAGCGGCATAATGCTCTTCGATCGCACACGACCAAGTCCAGCGGCGTGTCGCTCCTAGGGCTGTTGCGAATACTTAAAAGTCCCTACGGTCAAAATCATTGGGTTGCGACTCACCTTTACGAGTTGCTCGCTCGCTGCGCTCGCTCGGAATGTTATAGCCTTACCTAAAACCAATCCACCTTGCGTTCGTTTTTCGAAAAGACCGCGATTTTCCGATAATTTACAGACGCGCGGGATCGGTTTTGAGGTTAGGCTAGTTTTATAAGAGCGAGCGAAGCGAGCGAGAAGCTACATCAATTCCCGCGCTATAGTTATATATCAAATGTTCTTTACTAACAATTCTCACCGATCGAAAGAAAGTTTCTGATTTGATAGAAGAATAACAGATATGTTTCGCTAGGTACGCGATTCGTGCTGATCGATGTATCTCGATGATGTTTTTGTTTTCGTTTTTGTTTTCGTTTTTGTTTTCGTTTTTGTTTTCGTTTTTGTTTTCGTTTTTGTTTTCGTTTTTGTTTTCGTTTTTGTTTTCGTTTTTGTTTTCGTTTTTGTTTTCGTTTTTGTTTTCGTTTTTGTTTTCGTTTTTGTTTTCGTGTTTGTTTTCGTTTTTGTTTTCGTTTTCGTTTTCGTTTTTGTTTTCTTTTTTGTTTTCGTTTTTGTTTTCGTTTTTGTTTTCGTTTTTGTTTTCGTTTTTGTTTTCGTTTTTGTTTTCGTTTTTGTTTTCGTTTTTGTTTTCGTTTTTGTTTTCGTTTTTGATTTCGTTTTTGTTTTCGTTTTTGTTTTCGTTTTTGTTTTCGTTTTTGTTTTCGTTTTTGTTTTCGTTTTTGTTTTCGTTTTTGTTTTCGTTTTTGTTTTCGTTTTTGTTTTCGTGTTTGTTTTCGTTTTTGTTTTCGTTTTTGTTTTCGTTTTTGTTTTCGTTTTTGTTTTCGTTTTTGTTTTCGTTTTTGTTTTTGTTTTCGTTTTTGTTTTCGTTTTTGTTTTTGTTTTCCTTTTCGTTTTTGTTTGTGTTTTTGTTTTCGTTTTTGTTTTCGTTTTTGTTTTCGTTTTTGTTTTCGTGTTTGTTTTCGTTTTTGTTTTCGTTTTTGTTTTCGTTTTTGTTTTTGTTTTCGTTTTTGTTTTCGTTTTTGTTTTTGTTTTCCTTTTCGTTTTTGTTTGTGTTTTTGTTTTTGTCCTTGTTTCTGTCCTTGTCTTTGTCTTAATTGGTTTTTGTTTGTACGAGACTAAGTCCAGCGGCATAATGCTCTTCGATCGCACACGACCAAGTCCAGCGGCGTGTCGCTCCTAGGGCTGTTGCGAATACTTAAAAGTCCCTACGGTCAAAATCATTGGGTTGCGACTCACCTTTACGAGTTGCTCGCTCGCTGCGCTCGCTCGGAATGTTATAGCCTTACCTAAAACCAATCCACCTTGCGTTCGTTTTTCGAAAAGACCGCGATTTTCCGATAATTTACAGACGCGCGGGATCGGTTTTGAGGTTAGGCTAGTTTTATAAGAGCGAGCGAAGCGAGCGAGAAGCTACATCAATTCCCGCGCTATAGTTATATATCAAATGTTCTTTACTAACAATTCTCACCGATCGAAAGAAAGTTTCTGATTTGATAGAAGAATAACAGATATGTTTCGCTAGGTACGCGATTCGTGCTGATCGATGTATCTCGATGATGTTTTTGTTTTCGTTTTTGTTTTCGTTTTTGTTTTCGTTTTTGTTTTCGTTTTTGTTTTCGTTTTTGTTTTCGTTTTTGTTTTCGTTTTTGTTTTCGTTTTTGTTTTCGTTTTTGTTTTCGTTTTTGTTTTCGTTTTTGTTTTCGTTTTTGTTTTCGTTTTTGTTTTCGTTTTTGTTTTCGTTTTTGTTTTCGTTTTTGATTTCGTTTTTGTTTTCGTTTTTGTTTTCGTTTTTGTTTTCGTTTTTGTTTTCGTTTTTGTTTTCGTTTTTGTTTTCGTTTTTGTTTTCCTTTTTGTTTTCGTGTTTGTTTTCGTTTTTGTTTTCGTTTTTGTTTTCGTTTTTGTTTTTGTTTTTGTTTTCGTTTTTGTTTTTGTTTTTGTTTTCGTTTTTGTTTTCGTTTTTGTTTTCGTTTTTGTTTTCGTTTTCGTTTTCGTTTTTGTTTTCGTTTTTGTTTTTGTTTTCCTTTTCGTTTTTGTTTTCGTTTTTGTTTTCGTTTTTGTTTTCGTTTTTGTTTTCGTTTTTGTTTTCGTTTTTGTTTTCTTTTTTGTTTTCGTTTTTGTTTTCGTTTTTGTTTTCGTTTTTGTTTTCGTTTTTGATTTCGTTTTTGTTTTCGTTTTTGTTTTCGTTTTTGTTTTCGTTTTTGATTTCGTTTTTGTTTTCGTTTTTGTTTCTGTCCTTGTCTTTGTCTTAATTGGTTTTTGTTTGTACGAGACTAAGTCCAGCGGCATAATGCTCTTCGATCGCACACGACCAAGTCCAGCGGCGTGTCGCTCCTAGGGCTGTTGCGAATACTTAAAAGTCCCTACGGTCAAAATCATTGGGTTGCGACTCACCTTTACGAGTTGCTCGCTCGCTGCGCTCGCTCGGAATGTTATAGCCTTACCTAAAACCAATCCACCTTGCGTTCGTTTTTCGAAAAGACCGCGATTTTCCGATAATTTACAGACGCGCGGGATCGGTTTTGAGGTTAGGCTAGTTTTATAAGAGCGAGCGAAGCGAGCGAGAAGCTACATCAATTCCCGCGCTATAGTTATATATCAAATGTTCTTTACTAACAATTCTCACCGATCGAAAGAAAGTTTCTGATTTGATAGAAGAATAACAGATATGTTTCGCTAGGTACGCGATTCGTGCTGATCGATGTATCTCGATGATGTTTTTGTTTTCGTTTTTGTTTTCGTTTTTGTTTTCGTTTTTGTTTTCGTTTTTGTTTTCGTTTTTGTTTTCGTTTTTGTTTTCGTTTTTGTTTTCGTTTTTGTTTTCGTTTTTGTTTTCGTTTTTGTTTTCGTTTTTGTTTTCGTTTTTGTTTTCGTTTTCGTTTTTGTTTTTGTTTTTTTTTTGATTTTGTTTTTGTTTTTGTCCTTGTTTCTGTCCTTGTCTTTGTCTTAATTGGTTTTTGTTTGTACGAGACTAAGTCCAGCGGCATAATGCTCTTCGATCGCACACGACCAAGTCCAGCGGCGTGTCGCTCCTAGGGCTGTTGCGAATACTTAAAAGTCCCTACGGTCAAAATCATTGGGTTGCGACTCACCTTTACGAGTTGCTCGCTCGCTGCGCTCGCTCGGAATGTTATAGCCTTACCTAAAACCAATCCACCTTGCGTTCGTTTTTCGAAAAGACCGCGATTTTCCGATAATTTACAGACGCGCGGGATCGGTTTTGAGGTTAGGCTAGTTTTATAAGAGCGAGCGAAGCGAGCGAGAAGCTACATCAATTCCCGCGCTATAGTTATATATCAAATGTTCTTTACTAACAATTCTCACCGATCGAAAGAAAGTTTCTGATTTGATAGAAGAATAACAGATATGTTTCGCTAGGTACGCGATTCGTGCTGATCGATGTATCTCGATGATGTTTTTGTTTTCGTTTTTGTTTTCGTTTTTGTTTTCGTTTTTGTTTTCGTTTTTGTTTTCGTTTTTGTTTTCGTTTTTGTTTTCGTTTTTGATTTCGTTTTTGTTTTCGTTTTTGTTTTCGTTTTTGTTTTCGTTTTTGTTTT
>NW_026869736.1:1225000-1237500 GCF_905332965.1 Bombus pascuorum | reverse complement strand
TTGTTTTCGTTTTTGTTTTCGTGTTTGTTTTCGTTTTTGTTTTCGTTTTTGATTTCGTTTTTGTTTTCTTTTTTGTTTTCGTTTTTGTTTTCGTTTTTGATTTCGTTTTTGTTTTCGTTTTTGTTTTCGTTTTTGTTTTCGTTTTTGTTTTCGTTTTTGTTTTCGTTTTTGTTTTCGTTTTTGTTTTCGTTTTTGTTTTCGTTTTTGTTTTCGTTTTTGTTTTCGTTTTTGTTTTCGTTTTTGTTTTCGTTTTTGTTTTCGTTTTTGTTTTCGTTTTTGATTTCGTTTTTGTTTTCGTTTTTGTTTTCGTTTTTGTTTTCGTTTTTGTTTTCGTTTTTGTTTTCGTTTTTGTTTTCGTTTTTGTTTTCGTGTTTGTTTTCGTTTTTGTTTTCGTTTTTGTTTTCGTTTTTGTTTTCGTTTTTGTTTTTGTTTTTGTCCTTGTTTCTGTCCTTGTCTTTGTCTTAATTGGTTTTTGTTTGTACGAGACTAAGTCCAGCGGCATAATGCTCTTCGATCGCACACGACCAAGTCCAGCGGCGTGTCGCTCCTAGGGCTGTTGCGAATACTTAAAAGTCCCTACGGTCAAAATCATTGGGTTGCGACTCACCTTTACGAGTTGCTCGCTCGCTGCGCTCGCTCGGAATGTTATAGCCTTACCTAAAACCAATCCACCTTGCGTTCGTTTTTCAAAAAGACCGCGATTTTCCGATAATTTACAGACGCGCGGGATCGGTTTTGAGGTTAGGCTAGTTTTATAAGAGCGAGCGAAGCGAGCGAGAAGCTACATCAATTCCCGCGCTATAGTTATATATCAAATGTTCTTTACTAACAATTCTCACCGATCGAAAGAAAGTTTCTGATTTGATAGAAGAATAACAGATATGTTTCGCTAGGTACGCGATTCGTGCTGATCGATGTATCTCGATGATGTTTTTGTTTTCGTTTTTGTTTTCGTTTTTGTTTTCGTTTTTGTTTTCGTTTTTGATTTCGTTTTTGTTTTCGTTTTTGTTTTCGTGTTTGTTTTCGTTTTTGTTTTCGTTTTTGTTTTCGTTTTTGTTTTCGTTTTTGTTTTCGTGTTTGTTTTCGTTTTTGTTTTCGTTTTCGTTTTCGTTTTTGTTTTCTTTTTTGTTTTCGTTTTTGTTTTCGTTTTTGTTTTCGTTTTTGTTTTCGTTTTTGTTTTCGTTTTTGTTTTCGTTTTTGTTTTCGTTTTTGTTTTCGTTTTTGTTTTTGTTTTCCTTTTCGTTTTTGTTTGTGTTTTTGTTTTCGTTTTTGTTTTCGTTTTTGTTTTCGTTTTTGTTTTCGTTTTTGTTTTCGTTTTTGTTTTCGTTTTTGTTTTCGTTTTTGTTTTCGTTTTTGTTTTCGTTTTTGTTTTCGTTTTTGTTTTCGTTTTTGTTTTCGTTTTTGTTTTCGTTTTTGTTTTCGTTTTTGTTTTCGTTTTTGTTTTCGTTTTTGTTTTTGTTTTCGTTTTTGTTTTCGTTTTTGTTTTCGTTTTTGTTTTCGTTTTTGTTTTCGTTTTTGTTTTCGTTTTTGTTTTCGTTTTTGTTTTTGTTTTCGTTTTTGTTTTCGTTTTTGTTTTCGTTTTTGTTTTCGTTTTTGTTTTCGTTTTTGTTTTCGTTTTTGTTTTCGTTTTTGTTTTCGTTTTTGTTTTCGTTTTCGTTTTCGTTTTTGTTTTCTTTTTTGTTTTCGTTTTTGTTTTCGTTTTCGTTTTCGTTTTCGTTTTCGTTTTCGTTTTCGTTTTCGTTTTCGTTTTCGTTTTCGTTTTCGTTTTCGTTTTCGTTTTCGTTTTCGTTTTCGTTTTTGTTTTCGTTTTTGTTTTCGTTTTTGTTTTCGTTTTTGTTTTCGTTTTTGTTTTCGTTTTTGTTTTCGTTTTTGATTTCGTTTTTGTTTTCGTTTTTGTTTTCGTTTTTGTTTTCGTTTTTGTTTTCGTTTTTGTTTTCGTTTTTGTTTTCGTTTTTGTTTTCGTTTTTGTTTTCGTGTTTGTTTTCGTTTTTGTTTTCGTTTTTGTTTTCGTTTTTGTTTTTGTTTTCGTTTTTGTTTTTGTTTTTGTCCTTGTTTCTGTCCTTGTCTTTGTCTTAATTGGTTTTTGTTTGTACGAGACTAAGTCCAGCGGCATAATGCTCTTCGATCGCACACGACCAAGTCCAGCGGCGTGTCGCTCCTAGGGCTGTTGCGAATACTTAAAAGTCCCTACGGTCAAAATCATTGGGTTGCGACTCACCTTTACGAGTTGCTCGCTCGCTGCGCTCGCTCGGAATGTTATAGCCTTACCTAAAACCAATCCACCTTGCGTTCGTTTTTCGAAAAGACCGCGATTTTCCGATAATTTACAGACGCGCGGGATCGGTTTTGAGGTTAGGCTAGTTTTATAAGAGCGAGCGAAGCGAGCGAGAAGCTACATCAATTCCCGCGCTTTAGTTATATATCAAATGTTCTTTACTAACAATTCTCACCGATCGAAAGAAAGTTTCTGATTTGATAGAAGAATAACAGATATGTTTCGCTAGGTACGCGATTCGTGCTGATCGATGTATCTCGATGATGTTTTTGTTTTCGTTTTTGTTTTCGTTTTTGTTTTCGTTTTTCTTTTCGTTTTTCTTTTCGTGTTTGTTTTCGTTTTTGTTTTCGTTTTTGTTTTCTTTTTTGTTTTCGTTTTTGTTTTCGTTTTTGTTTTCTTTTTTGTTTTCGTTTTTGTTTTCGTTTTTGTTTTCGTTTTTGTTTTCGTTTTTGTTTTCGTTTTTGTTTTCGTTTTTGTTTTCGTTTTTGTTTTCGTTTTTGTTTTCGTTTTTGTTTTCGTTTTTGTTTTCGTTTTTGTTTTTGTTTTCGTTTTTGTTTTCGTTTTTGTTTTCGTTTTTGTTTTCGTTTTTGTTTTCGTTTTTGTTTTCGTTTTTGTTTTTGTTTTCGTTTTTGTTTTCGTTTTTGTTTTTGTTTTCCTTTTCGTTTTTGTTTTCGTTTTTGTTTTCGTTTTTGTTTTCGTTTTTGTTTTCGTTTTTGTTTTCGTTTTTGTTTTCGAGTTTGTTTTCGTTTTTGTTTTCGTTTTTGTTTTCGTTTTTGTTTTCGTTTTTGTTTTCTTTTTTGTTTTCGTTTTTGTTTTCGTTTTTGTTTTCGTTTTTGTTTTCGTTTTTGTTTTCGTTTTTGTTTTCGTTTTTGTTTTCGTTTTTGTTTTCGTTTTTGTTTTCGTTTTTGTTTTTGTTTTCGTTTTTGTTTTCGTTTTTGTTTTCGTTTTTGTTTTCGTTTTTGTTTTCGTTTTTGTTTTCGTTTTTGTTTTTGTTTTCGTTTTTGTTTTCGTTTTTGTTTTCGTGTTTGTTTTCGTTTTTGTTTTCGTTTTTGTTTTCGTTTTTGTTTTCGTTTTTGTTTTCGTTTTTGTTTTCGTTTTTGTTTTCGTGTTTGTTTTCGTTTTTGTTTTCGTTTTTGTTTTCGTTTTTGTTTTCGTTTTTGTTTTCGTTTTTGTTTTTGTTTTCGTTTTTGTTTTCGTTTTTGTTTTTGTTTTCCTTTTCGTTTTTGTTTGTGTTTTTGTTTTCGTTTTTGTTTTCGTTTTTGTTTTCGTTTTTGTTTTCGTTTTTGTTTTCGTTTTTGTTTTCGTGTTTGTTTTCGTTTTTGTTTTCGTTTTTGTTTTCGTTTTTGTTTTTGTTTTCGTTTTTGTTTTCGTTTTTGTTTTTGTTTTCCTTTTCGTTTTTGTTTGTGTTTTTGTTTTTGTCCTTGTTTCTGTCCTTGTCTTTGTCTTAATTGGTTTTTGTTTGTACGAGACTAAGTCCAGCGGCATAATGCTCTTCGATCGCACACGACCAAGTCCAGCGGCGTGTCGCTCCTAGGGCTGTTGCGAATACTTAAAAGTCCCTACGGTCAAAATCATTGGGTTGCGACTCACCTTTACGAGTTGCTCGCTCGCTGCGCTCGCTCGGAATGTTATAGCCTTACCTAAAACCAATCCACCTTGCTTTCGTTTTTCGAAAAGACCGCGATTTTCCGATAATTTACAGACGCGCGGGATCGGTTTTGAGGTTAGGCTAGTTTTATAAGAGCGAGCGAAGCGAGCGAGAAGCTACATCAATTCCCGCGCTATAGTTATATATCAAATGTTCTTTACTAACAATTCTCACCGATCGAAAGAAAGTTTCTGATTTGATAGAAGAATAACAGATATGTTTCGCTAGGTACGCGATTCGTGCTGATCGATGTATCTCGATGATGTTGTTGTTTTCGTTTTCGTTTTTGTTTTTGTTTTTGTTTTTGTTTTCGTTTTTGTTTTCGTTTTTGTTTTTGTTTTCCTTTTCGTTTTTGTTTGTGTTTTTGTTTTCGTTTTTGTTTTTGTTTTTGTTTTCGTTTTTGTTTTCGTTTTTGTTTTCGTTTTTGTTTTCGTTTTTGTTTTCGTTTTTGTTTTCGTGTTTGTTTTCGTTTTTGTTTTCGTTTTTGTTTTCGTTTTTGTTTTTGTTTTCGTTTTTGTTTTCGTTTTTGTTTTTGTTTTCCTTTTCGTTTTTGTTTGTGTTTTTGTTTTTGTCCTTGTTTCTGTCCTTGTCTTTGTCTTAATTGGTTTTTGTTTGTACGAGACTAAGTCCAGCGGCATAATGCTCTTCGATCGCACACGACCAAGTCCTGCGGCGTGTCGCTCCTAGGGCTGTTGCGAATACTTAAAAGCCCCTACGGTCAAAATCATTGGGTTGCGACTCACCTTTACGAGTTGCTCGCTCGCTGCGCTCGCTCGGAATGTTATAGCCTTACCTAAAACCAATCCACCTTGCGTTCGTTTTTCGAAAAGACCGCGATTTTCCAATAATTTACAGACGCGCGGGATCGGTTTTGAGGTTAGGCTAGTTTTATAAGAGCGAGCGAAGCGAGCGAGAAGCTACATCAATTCCCGCGCTATAGTTATATATCAAATGTTCTTTACTAACAATTCTCACCGATCGAAAGAAAGTTTCTGATTTGATAGAAGAATAACAGATATGTTTCGCTAGGTACGCGATTCGTGCTGATCGATGTATCTCGATGATGTTTTTGTTTTCGTTTTTGTTTTCGTTTTTGTTTTCGTTTTTGTTTTCGTTTTTGTTTTCGTTTTTGTTTTCGTTTTTGTTTTCGTTTTTGTTTTCGTTTTTGTTTTCGTTTTTGTTTTCGTGTTTGTTTTCGTTTTTGTTTTCGTTTTTGTTTTCGTTTTTGTTTTCGTTTTTGTTTTCTTTTTTGTTTTCGTTTTTGTTTTCGTTTTTGTTTTCGTTTTTGTTTTCGTTTTTGTTTTCGTTTTTGTTTTCGTTTTTGTTTTCGTTTTTGTTTTCGTTTTTGTTTTCGTTTTTGATTTCGTTTTTGTTTTCGTTTTTGTTTTCGTTTTTGTTTTCGTTTTTGTTTTCGTTTTTGTTTTCGTTTTTGTTTTCGTTTTTGTTTTCGTGTTTGTTTTCGTTTTTGTTTTCGTTTTTGTTTTTGTTTTTGTTTTTGTTTTCGTTTTTGTTTTTGTTTTTGTCCTTGTTTCTGTCCTTGTCTTTGTCTTAATTGGTTTTTGTTTGTACGAGACTAAGTCCAGCGGCATAATGCTCTTCGATCGCACACGACCAAGTCCAGCGGCGTGTCGCTCCTAGGGCTGTTGCGAATACTTAAAAGTCCCTACGGTCAAAATCATTGGGTTGCGACTCACCTTTACGAGTTGCTCGCTCGCTGCGCTCGCTCGGAATGTTATAGCCTTACCTAAAACCAATCCACCTTGCGTTCGTTTTTCGAAAAGACCGCGATTTTCCGATAATTTACAGACGCGCGGGATCGGTTTTGAGGTTAGGCTAGTTTTATAAGAGCGAGCGAAGCGAGCGAGAAGCTACATCAATTCCCGCGCTATAGTTATATATCAAATGTTCTTTACTAACAATTCTCACCGATCGAAAGAAAGTTTCTGATTTGATAGAAGAATAACAGATATGTTTCGCTAGGTACGCGATTCGTGCTGATCGATGTATCTCGATGATGTTGTTGTTTTCGTTTTTGTTTTCGTTTTTGTTTTCGTTTTTGTTTTCGTTTTTGATTTCGTTTTTGTTTTCGTTTTTGTTTTCGTTTTTGTTTTCGTTTTTGTTTTCGTTTTTGTTTTCGTTTTTGTTTTCGTTTTTGTTTTCGTGTTTGTTTTCGTTTTTGTTTTCGTTTTTGTTTTCGTTTTTGTTTTTGTTTTCGTTTTTGTTTTTGTTTTTGTCCTTGTTTCTGTCCTTGTCTTTGTCTTAATTGGTTTTTGTTTGTACGAGACTAAGTCCAGCGGCATAATGCTCTTCGATCGCACACGACCAAGTCCAGCGGCGTGTCGCTCCTAGGGCTGTTGCGAATACTTAAAAGTCCCTACGGTCAAAATCATTGGGTTGCGACTCACCTTTACGAGTTGCTCGCTCGCTGCGCTCGCTCGGAATGTTATAGCCTTACCTAAAACCAATCCACCTTGCGTTCGTTTTTCGAAAAGACCGCGATTTTCCGATAATTTACAGACGCGCGGGATCGGTTTTGAGGTTAGGCTAGTTTTATAAGAGCGAGCGAAGCGAGCGAGAAGCTACATCAATTCCCGCGCTATAGTTATATATCAAATGTTCTTTACTAACAATTCTCACCGATCGAAAGAAAGTTTCTGATTTGATAGAAGAATAACAGATATGTTTCGCTAGGTACGCGATTCGTGCTGATCGATGTATCTCGATGATGTTTTTGTTTTCGTTTTTGTTTTCGTTTTTGTTTTCGTTTTTGTTTTCGTTTTTCTTTTCGTGTTTGTTTTCGTTTTTGTTTTCGTTTTTGTTTTCGTTTTTGTTTTCGTTTTTGTTTTTGTTTTCGTTTTTGTTTTCTTTTTTGTTTTCGTGTTTGTTTTCGTTTTTGTTTTCGTTTTTGTTTTCGTTTTTGTTTTCGTTTTTGTTTTCGTTTTTGTTTTCGTTTTTGGTTTCGTTTTTGTTTTCGTTTTTGTTTTTGTTTTCGTTTTTGTTTTCGTTTTTGTTTTCGTTTTTGTTTTCGTTTTTGTTTTCGTTTTTGTTTTCGTTTTTGTTTTTGTTTTCGTTTTTGTTTTCGTTTTTGTTTTTGTTTTCCTTTTCGTTTTTGTTTGTGTTTTTGTTTTCGTTTTTGTTTTCGTTTTTGATTTCGTTTTTGTTTTCGTTTTTGTTTTCGTTTTTGTTTTCGTTTTTGTTTTCGTTTTTGTTTTCGTTTTTGTTTTCGTTTTTGTTTTCGTGTTTGTTCTCGTTTTTGTTTTCGTTTTCGTTTTTGTTTTTGTTTTTGTTTTTGTTTTTGATTTTGTTTTTGTTTTTGTCCTTGTTTCTGTCCTTGTCTTTGTCTTAATTGGTTTTTGTTTGTACGAGACTAAGTCCAGCGGCATAATGCTCTTCGATCGCACACGACCAAGTCCAGCGGCGTGTCGCTCCTAGGGCTGTTGCGAATACTTAAAAGTCCCTACGGTCAAAATCATTGGGTTGCGACTCACCTTTACGAGTTGCTCGCTCGCTGCGCTCGCTCGGAATGTTATAGCCTTACCTAAAACCAATCCACCTTGCGTTCGTTTTTCGAAAAGACCGCGATTTTCCGATAATTTACAGACGCGCGGGATCGGTTTTGAGGTTAGGCTAGTTCTATAAGAGCGAGCGAAGCGAGCGAGAAGCTACATCAATTCCCGCGCTATAGTTATATATCAAATGTTCTTTACTAACAATTCTCACCGATCGAAAGAAAGTTTCTGATTTGATAGAAGAATAACAGATATGTTTCGCTAGGTACGCGATTCGTGCTGATCGATGTATCTCGATGATGTTGTTGTTTTCGTTTTTGTTTTCGTTTTTGTTTTCGTTTTTGTTTTCGTTTTTCTTTTCGTGTTTGTTTTCGTTTTTGTTTTCGTTTTTGTTTTCGTTTTTGTTTTCGTGTTTGTTTTCGTTTTTGTTTTCGTTTTTGTTTTCGTTTTTGTTTTTGTTTTCGTTTTTGTTTTTGTTTTTGTCCTTGTTTCTGTCCTTGTCTTTGTCTTAATTGGTTTTTGTTTGTACGAGACTAAGTCCAGCGGCATAATGCTCTTCGATCGCACACGACCAAGTCCAGCGGCGTGTCGCTCCTAGGGCTGTTGCGAATACTTAAAAGTCCCTACGGTCAAAATCATTGGGTTGCGACTCACCTTTACGAGTTGCTCGCTCGCTGCGCTCGCTCGGAATGTTATAGCCTTACCTAAAACCAATCCACCTTGCGTTCGTTTTTCGAAAAGACCGCGATTTTCCGATAATTTACAGACGCGCGGGATCGGTTTTGAGGTTAGGCTAGTTTTATAAGAGCGAGCGAAGCGAGCGAGAAGCTACATCAATTCCCGCGCTATAGTTATATATCAAATGTTCTTTACTAACAATTCTCACCGATCGAAAGAAAGTTTCTGATTTGATAGAAGAATAACAGATATGTTTCGCTAGGTACGCGATTCGTGCTGATCGATGTATCTCGATGATGTTGTTGTTTTCGTTTTTGTTTTCGTTTTTGTTTTCGTTTTTGTTTTTGTTTTCGTTTTTGTTTTCGTTGTTGTTTTTGTTTTCCTTTTCGTTTTTGTTTGTGTTTTTGTTTTCGTTTTTGTTTTCGTTTTTGTTTTCGTTTTTGTTTTCGTTTTTGTTTTCGTTTTTGTTTTCGTTTTTGTTTTCGTGTTTGTTTTCGTTTTTGTTTTCTTTTTTGTTTTCGTTTTTGTTTTCGTTTTTGTTTTCGTTTTTGTTTTCGTTTTTGTTTTCGTTTTTGTTTTCGTTTTTGTTTTCGTTTTTGTTTTCGTTTTTGTTTTCGTTTTTGATTTCGTTTTTGTTTTCGTTTTTGTTTTCGTTTTTGTTTTCGTTTTTGTTTTCGTTTTTGTTTTCGTTTTTGTTTTCGTTTTTGTTTTCGTGTTTGTTTTCGTTTTTGTTTTCGTTTTTGTTTTCGTTTTTGTTTTTGTTTTCGTTTTTGTTTTTGTTTTTGTCCTTGTTTCTGTCCTTGTCTTTGTCTTAATTGGTTTTTGTTTGTACGAGACTAAGTCCAGCGGCATAATGCTCTCCGATCGCACACGACCAAGTCCAGCGGCGTGTCGCTCCTAGGGCTGTTGCGAATACTTAAAAGTCCCTACGGTCAAAATCATTGGGTTGCGACTCACCTTTACGAGTTGCTCGCTCGCTGCGCTCGCTCGGAATGTTATAGCCTTACCTAAAACCAATCCACCTTGCGTTCGTTTTTCGAAAAGACCGCGATTTTCCGATAATTTACAGACGCGCGGGATCGGTTTTGAGGTTAGGCTAGTTTTATAAGAGCGAGCGAAGCGAGCGAGAAGCTACATCAATTCCCGCGCTATAGTTATATATCAAATGTTCTTTACTAACAATTCTCACCGATCGAAAGAAAGTTTCTGATTTGATAGAAGAATAACAGATATGTTTCGCTAGGTACGCGATTAGTGCTGATCGATGTATCTCGATGATGTTTTTGTTTTCGTTTTTGTTTTCGTTTTTGTTTTCGTTTTTGTTTTTGTTTTCGTTTTTGTTTTCGTTTTTGTTTTTGTTTTCCTTTTCGTTTTTGTTTGTGTTTTTGTTTTTGTCCTTGTTTCTGTCCTTGTCTTTGTCTTAATTGGTTTTTGTTTGTACGAGACTAAGTCCAGCGGCATAATGCTCTTCGATCGCACACGACCAAGTCCAGCGGCGTGTCGCTCCTAGGGCTGTTGCGAATACTTAAAAGTCCCTACGGTCAAAATCATTGGGTTGCGACTCACCTTTACGAGTTGCTCGCTCGCTGCGCTCGCTCGGAATGTTATAGCCTTACCTAAAACCAATCCACCTTGCGTTCGTTTTTCGAAAAGACCGCGATTTTCCGATAATTTACAGACGCGCGGGATCGGTTTTGAGGTTAGGCTAGTTCTATAAGAGCGAGCGAAGCGAGCGAGAAGCTACATCAATTCCCGCGCTATAGTTATATATCAAATGTTCTTTACTAACAATTCTCACCGATCGAAAGAAAGTTTCTGATTTGATAGAAGAATAACAGATATGTATCGCTAGGTACGCGATTCGTGCTGATCGATGTATCTCGATGATGTTTTTGTTTTCGTTTTTGTTTTCGTTTTTGTTTTCGTTTTTGTTTTCGTTTTTCTTTTCGTGTTTGTTTTCGTTTTTGTTTTCGTTTTTGTTTTCTTTTTTGTTTTCTTTTTTGTTTTCGTTTTTGTTTTCTTTTTTGTTTTCGTTTTTGTTTTCGTTTTTGTTTTCGTTTTTGTTTTCGTTTTTGTTTTCGTTTTTGTTTTCGGTTTTGTTTTCGTTTTTGTTTTCGTTTTTGTTTTCGTTTTTGTTTTTGTTTTTGTTTTCGTTTTTGTTTTCGTTTTTGTTTTCGTTTTTGTTTTCGTTTTTGTTTTCGTTTTTGTTTTCGTTTTTGTTTTTGTTTTCGTTTTTGTTTTCGTTTTTGTTTTTGTTTTCCTTTTCGTTTTTGTTTGTGTTTTTGTTTTCGTTTTTGTTTTCGTTTTTGTTTTCGTTTTTGTTTTCGTTTTTGTTTTCGTTTTTGTTTTCGTTTTTGTTTTCGTGTTTGTTTTCGTTTTTGTTTTCGTTTTTGTTTTCGTTTTTGTTTTTGTTTTCGTTTTTGTTTTCGTTTTTGTTTTCGTTTTTGTTTTTGTTTTCGTTTTTGTTTTTGTTTTTGTCCTTGTTTCTGTCCTTGTCTTTGTCTTAATTGGTTTTTGTTTGTACGAGACTAAGTCCAGCGGCATAATGCTCTTCGATCGCACACGACCAAGTCCAGCGGCGTGTCGCTCCTAGGGCTGTTGCGAATACTTAAAAGTCCCTACGGTCAAAATCATTGGGTTGCGACTCACCTTTACGAGTTGCTCGCTCGCTGCGCTCGCTCGGAATGTTATAGCCTTACCTAAAACCAATCCACCTTGCGTTCGTTTTTCGAAAAGACCGCGATTTTCCGATAATTTACAGACGCGCGGGATCGGTTTTGAGGTTAGGCTAGTTTTATAAGAGCGAGCGAAGCGAGCGAGAAGCTACATCAATTCCCGCGCTATAGTTATATATCAAATGTTCTTTACTAACAATTCTCACCGATCGAAAGAAAGTTTCTGATTTGATAGAAGAATAACAGATATGTTTCGCTAGGTACGCGATTCGTGCTGATCGATGTATCTCGATGATGTTTTTGTTTTCGTTTTTGTTTTCGTTTTTGTTTTCGTTTTTGTTTTCGTTTTTGTTTTCGTTTTTGTTTTCGTTTTTGTTTTCGTTTTTGATTTCGTTTTTGTTTTCGTTTTTGTTTTCGTTTTTGTTTTCGTTTTTGTTTTCGTTTTTGTTTTCGTTTTTGTTTTCGTGTTTGTTTTCGTTTTTGTTTTCGTTTTTGTTTTCGTTTTTGTTTTTGTTTTCGTTTTTGTTTTTGTTTTTGTCCTTGTTTCTGTCCTTGTCTTTGTCTTAATTGGTTTTTGTTTGTACGAGACTAAGTCCAGCGGCATAATGCTCTTCGATCGCACACGACCAAGTCCAGCGGCGTGTCGCTCCTAGGGCTGTTGCGAATACTTAAAAGTCCCTACGGTCAAAATCATTGGGTTGCGACTCACCTTTACGAGTTGCTCGCTCGCTGCGCTCGCTCGGAATGTTATAGCCTTACCTAAAACCAATCCACCTTGCGTTCGTTTTTCGAAAAGACCGCGATTTTCCGATAATTTACAGACGCGCGGGATCGGTTTTGAGGTTAGGCTAGTTTTATAAGAGCGAGCGAAGCGAGCGAGAAGCTACATCAATTCCCGCGCTATAGTTATATATCAAATGTTCTTTACTAACAATTCTCACCGATCGAAAGAAAGTTTCTGATTTGATAGAAGAATAACAGATATGTTTCGCTAGGTGCGCGACTCGTGCTGATCGATGTATCTCGATGATGTTGTTGTTTTCGTTTTTGTTTTCGTTTTTGTTTTCGTTTTTCTTTTCGTGTTTGTTTTCGTTTTTGTTTTCGTTTTTGTTTTCTTTTTTGTTTTCGTTTTTGTTTTCGTTTTTGTTTTCTTTTTTGTTTTCGTTTTCGTTTTCGTTTTCGTTTTTGTTTTCGTTTTTGTTTTCGTTTTTGTTTTCGTTTTTGTTTTCGTTTTTGTTTTCGTTTTTGTTTTCGTTTTTGTTTTCGTTTTTGTTTTCGTTTTTGTTTTCGTTTTTGTTTTCGTTTTTGTTTTCGTGTTTGTTATCGTTTTTGTTTTCGTTTTCGTTTTCGTTTTTGTTTTCTTTTTTGTTTTCGTTTTTGTTTTCGTTTTTGTTTTCGTTTTTGTTTTCGTTTTTGTTTTCGTTTTTGTTTTCGTTTTTGTTTTCGTTTTTGTTTTCCTTTTTGTTTTCGTTTTTGATTTCGTTTTTGTTTTCGTTTTTGTTTTCGTTTTTGTTTTCGTTTTTGTTTTCGTTTTTGTTTTCGTTTTTGTTTTCGTTTTTGTTTTCGTTTTTGTTTTCGTTTTTGTTTTCGTGTTTGTTTTCGTTTTTGTTTTCGTTTTCGTTTTCGTTTTTGTTTTCTTTTTTGTTTTCGTTTTTGTTTTCGTTTTGTTTTCGTTTTTGTTTTCGTTTTTGTTTTTGTTTTTGTTTTTGTTTTCG
>NW_026869736.1:1215000-1220000 GCF_905332965.1 Bombus pascuorum | reverse complement strand
TTCGTTTTTGTTTTCGTTTTTGTTTTCGTTTTTGATTTCGTTTTTGTTTTCGTGTTTGTTTTCGTTTTTGTTTTCGTTTTTGTTTTCGTTTTTGTTTTTGTTTTCGTTTTTGTTTTCGTTTTTGTTTTTGTTTTCCTTTTCGTTTTTGTTTGTGTTTTTGTTTTTGTCCTTGTTTCTGTCCTTGTCTTTGTCTTAATTGGTTTTTGTTTGTACGAGACTAAGTCCAGCGGCATAATGCTCTTCGATCCCACACGACCAAGTCCAGCGGCGTGTCGCTCCTAGGGCTGTTGCGAATACTTAAAAGTCCCTACGGTCAAAATCATTGGGTTGCGACTCACCTTTACGAGTTGCTCGCTCGCTGCGCTCGCTCGGAATGTTATAGCCTTACCTAAAACCAATCCACCTTGCGTTCGTTTTTCGAAAAGACCGCGATTTTCCGATAATTTACAGACGCGCGGGATCGGTTTTGAGGTTAGGCTAGTTTTATAAGAGCGAGCGAAGCGAGCGAGAAGCTACATCAATTCCCGCGCTATAGTTATATATCAAATGTTCTTTACTAACAATTCTCACCGATCGAAAGAAAGTTTCTGATTTGATAGAAGAATAACAGATATGTTTCGCTAGGTACGCGATTCGTGCTGATCGATGTATCTCGATGATGTTTTTGTTTTCGTTTTTGTTTTCGTTTTTGTTTTCGTTTTTGTTTTCGTTTTTGTTTTCGTTTTTGTTTTCGTTTTTGTTTTCGTTTTTGTTTTCGTTTTTGTTTTCGTTTTTGTTTTCGTTTTTGTTTTCGTTTTTGTTTTCGTGTTTGTTTTCGTTTTTGTTTTCGTTTTTGTTTTCTTTCTTGTTTTCGTTTTTGTTTTCTTTTTTGTTTTCGTTTTTGTTTTCGTTTTTGTTTTCGTTTTTGTTTTCGTTTTTGTTTTCGTTTTTGTTTTCGTTTTTGTTTTCGTTTTTGTTTTCGTTTTTGTTTTCGTTTTTGTTTTCGTTTTTGTTTTCGTTTTTGTTTTTGTTTTCGTTTTTGTTTTTGTTTTTGTCCTTGTTTCTGTCCTTGTCTTTGTCTTAATTGGTTTTTGTTTGTACGAGACTAAGTCCAGCGGCATAATGCTCTTCGATCGCACACGACCAAGTCCAGCGGCGTGTCGCTCCTTGGGCTGTTGCGAATACTTAAAAGTCCCTACGGTCAAAATCATTGGGTTGCGACTCACCTTTACGAGTTGCTCGCTCGCTGCGCTCGCTCGGAATGTTATAGCCTTACCTAAAACCAATCCACCTTGCGTTCGTTTTTCGAAAAGACCGCGATTTTCCGATAATTTACAGACGCGCGGGATCGGTTTTGAGGTTAGGCTAGTTTTATAAGAGCGAGCGAAGCGAGCGAGAAGCTACATCAATTCCCGCGCTATAGTTATATATCAAATGTTCTTTACTAACAATTCTCACCGATCGAAAGAAAGTTTCTGATTTGATAGAAGAATAACAGATATGTTTCGCTAGGTACGCGATTCGTGCTGATCGATGTATCTCGATGATGTTTTTGTTTTCGTTTTTGTTTTCGTTTTTGTTTTCGTTTTTGTTTTCGTTTTTGTTTTCGTTTTTGTTTTCGTTTTTGTTTTCGTTTTTGTTTTCGTTTTTGTTTTCGTTTTTGTTTTCGTTTTTGTTTTCGTGTTTGTTTTCGTTTTTGTTTTCGTTTTTGTTTTCTTTTTTGTTTTCGTTTTTGTTTTCTTTTTTGTTTTCGTTTTTGTTTTCGTTTTTGTTTTCGTTTTTGTTTTCGTTTTTGTTTTCGTTTTTGTTTTTGTTTTCCTTTTCGTTTTTGTTTGTGTTTTTGTTTTCGTTTTTGTTTTCGTTTTTGTTTTCGTTTTTGTTTTCGTTTTTGTTTTCGTTTTTGTTTTCGTGTTTGTTTTCGTGTTTGTTATCGTTTTTGTTTTCGTTTTCGTTTTCGTTTTTGTTTTCTTTTTTGTTTTCGTTTTTGTTTTCGTTTTTGTTTTCGTTTTTGATTTCGTTTTTGTTTTCGTTTTTGTTTTCGTTTTTGTTTTCGTTTTTGTTTTCGTTTTTGTTTTCGTTTTTGTTTTCGTTTTTGTTTTCGTTTTTGTTTTCGTTTTTGTTTTCGTGTTTGTTTTCGTTTTTGTTTTCGTTTTCGTTTTCGTTTTTGTTTTCTTTTTGTTTTCGTTTTTGTTTTCGTTTTTGTTTTCGTTTTTGTTTTCGTTTTTGTTTTTGTTTTTGTTTTCGTTTTTGTTTTCGTTTTTGTTTTCGTTTTTGTTTTCGTTTTTGATTTCGTTTTTGTTTTCGTTTTTGTTTTCGTTTTTGTTTTCGTTTTTGTTTTCGTGTTTGTTTTCGTTTTTGTTTTCGTTTTTGTTTTCGTTTTTGTTTTCGTTTTTGTTTTCGTTTTTGTTTTCGTGTTTGTTTTCGTTTTTGTTTTCGTTTTCGTTTTCGTTTTTGTTTTCTTTTTTGTTTTCGTTTTTGTTTTCGTTTTTGTTTTCGTTTTTGTTTTCGTTTTTGTTTTCGTTTTTGTTTTCGTTTTTGTTTTCGTTTTTGTTTTCGTTTTTGATTTCGTTTTTGTTTTCGTGTTTGTTTTCGTTTTTGTTTTCGTTTTTGTTTTCGTTTTTGTTTTTGTTTTCGTTTTTGTTTTCGTTTTTGTTTTTGTTTTCCTTTTCGTTTTTGTTTGTGTTTTTGTTTTTGTCCTTGTTTCTGTCCTTGTCTTTGTCTTAATTGGTTTTTGTTTGTACGAGACTAAGTCCAGCGGCATAATGCTCTTCGATCCCACACGACCAAGTCCAGCGGCGTGTCGCTCCTAGGGCTGTTGCGAATACTTAAAAGTCCCTACGGTCAAAATCATTGGGTTGCGACTCACCTTTACGAGTTGCTCGCTCGCTGCGCTCGCTCGGAATGTTATAGCCTTACCTAAAACCAATCCACCTTGCGTTCGTTTTTCGAAAAGACCGCGATTTTCCGATAATTTACAGACGCGCGGGATCGGTTTTGAGGTTAGGCTAGTTTTATAAGAGCGAGCGAAGCGAGCGAGAAGCTACATCAATTCCCGCGCTATAGTTATATATCAAATGTTCTTTACTAACAATTCTCACCGATCGAAAGAAAGTTTCTGATTTGATAGAAGAATAACAGATATGTTTCGCTAGGTACGCGATTCGTGCTGATCGATGTATCTCGATGATGTTTTTGTTTTCGTTTTTGTTTTCGTTTTTGTTTTCGTTTTTGTTTTCGTTTTTGTTTTCGTTTTTGTTTTCGTTTTTGTTTTCGTTTTTGTTTTCGTTTTTGTTTTCGTTTTTGTTTTCGTTTTTGTTTTCGTTTTTGTTTTCGTGTTTGTTTTCGTTTTTGTTTTCGTTTTTGTTTTCTTTCTTGTTTTCGTTTTTGTTTTCTTTTTTGTTTTCGTTTTTGTTTTCGTTTTTGTTTTCGTTTTTGTTTTCGTTTTTGTTTTCGTTTTTGTTTTCGTTTTTGTTTTCGTTTTTGTTTTCGTTTTTGATTTCGTTTTTGTTTTCGTTTTTGTTTTCGTTTTTGTTTTTGTTTTCGTTTTTGTTTTTGTTTTTGTCCTTGTTTCTGTCCTTGTCTTTGTCTTAATTGGTTTTTGTTTGTACGAGACTAAGTCCAGCGGCATAATGCTCTTCGATCGCACACGACCAAGTCCAGCGGCGTGTCGCTCCTAGGGCTGTTGCGAATACTTAAAAGTCCCTACGGTCAAAATCATTGGGTTGCGACTCACCTTTACGAGTTGCTCGCTCGCTGCGCTCGCTCGGAATGTTATAGCCTTACCTAAAACCAATCCACCTTGCGTTCGTTTTTCGAAAAGACCGCGATTTTCCGATAATTTACAGACGCGCGGGATCGGTTTTGAGGTTAGGCTAGTTTTATAAGAGCGAGCGAAGCGAGCGAGAAGCTACATCAATTCCCGCGCTATAGTTATATATCAAATGTTCTTTACTAACAATTCTCACCGATCGAAAGAAAGTTTCTGATTTGATAGAAGAATAACAGATATGTTTCGCTAGGTACGCGATTCGTGCTGATCGATGTATCTCGATGATGTTTTTGTTTTCGTTTTTGTTTTCGTTTTTGTTTTCGTTTTTGTTTTCGTTTTTGTTTTCGTTTTTGTTTTCGTTTTTGTTTTCGTTTTTGTTTTCGTTTTTGTTTTCGTTTTTGTTTTCGTTTTTGTTTTCGTGTTTGTTTTCGTTTTTGTTTTCGTTTTTGTTTTCTTTTTTGTTTTCGTTTTTGTTTTCTTTTTTGTTTTCGTTTTTGTTTTCGTTTTTGTTTTCGTTTTTGTTTTCGTTTTTGTTTTCGTTTTTGTTTTCGTTTTTGTTTTCGTTTTTGTTTTCGTTTTTGATTTCGTTTTTGTTTTCGTTTTTGTTTTCGTTTTTGTTTTCGTTTTTGTTTTCGTTTTTGTTTTCGTTTTTGTTTTCGTTTTTGTTTTCGTGTTTGTTTTCGTTTTTGTTTTCGTTTTTGTTTTCGTTTTTGTTTTTGTTTTCGTTTTTGTTTTTGTTTTTGTCCTTGTTTCTGTCCTTGTCTTTGTCTTAATTGGTTTTTGTTTGTACGAGACTAAGTCCAGCGGCATAATGCTCTTCGATCGCACACGACCAAGTCCAGCGGCGTGTCGCTCCTAGGGCTGTTGCGAATACTTAAAAGTCCCTACGGTCAAAATCATTGGGTTGCGACTCACCTTTACGAGTTGCTCGCTCGCTGCGCTCGCTCGGAATGTTATAGCCTTACCTAAAACCAATCCACCTTGCGTTCGTTTTTCGAAAAGACCGCGATTTTCCGATAATTTACAGACGCGCGGGATCGGTTTTGAGGTTAGGCTAGTTTTATAAGAGCGAGCGAAGCGAGCGAGAAGCTACATCAATTCCCGCGCTATAGTTATATATCAAATGTTCTTTACTAACAATTCTCACCGATCGAAAGAAAGTTTCTGATTTGATAGAAGAATAACAGATATGTTTCGCTAGGTGCGCGATTCGTGCTGATCGATGTATCTCGATGATGTTGTTGTTTTCGTT
>NW_026869736.1:1147500-1212500 GCF_905332965.1 Bombus pascuorum | reverse complement strand
AAGTCCAGCGGCATAATGCTCTTCGATCGCACACGACCAAGTCCAGCGGCGTGTCGCTCCTAGGGCTGTTGCGAATACTTAAAAGTCCCTACGGTCGAAATCATTGGGTTGCGACTCACCTTTACGAGTTGCTCGCTCGCTGCGCTCGCTCGGAATGTTATAGCCTTACCTAAAACCAATCCACCTTGCGTTCGTTTTTCGAAAAGACCGCGATTTTCCGATAATTTACAGACGCGCGGGATCGGTTTTGAGGTTAGGCTAGTTTTATAAGAGCGAGCGAAGCGAGCGAGAAGCTACATCAATTCCCGCGCTATAGTTATATATCAAATGTTCTTTACTAACAATTCTCACCGATCGAAAGAAAGTTTCTGATTTGATAGAAGAATAACAGATATGTTTCGCTAGGTACGCGATTCGTGCTGATCGATGTATCTCGATGATGTTGTTGTTTTCGTTTTTGTTTTCGTTTTTGTTTTCGTTTTTGTTTTCGTTTTTCTTTTCGTGTTTGTTTTCGTTTTTGTTTTCGTTTTTGTTTTCTTTTTTGTTTTCGTTTTTGTTTTCGTTTTTGTTTTCTTTTTTGTTTTCGTTTTTGTTTTCGTTTTTGTTTTCGTTTTTGTTTTCGTTTTTGTTTTCGTTTTTGTTTTCGTTTTTGTTTTCGTTTTTGTTTTCGTTTTTGTTTTCGTTTTTGTTTTCGTTTTTGTTTTCGTTTTTGTTTTCGTTTTTGTTTTTGTTTTCGTTTTTGTTTTCGTTTTTGTTTTCGTTTTTGTTTTCGTTTTTGTTTTCGTTTTTGTTTTCGTTTTTGTTTTTGTTTTCGTTTTTGTTTTCGTTTTTGTTTTTGTTTTCCTTTTCGTTTTTGTTTGTGTTTTTGTTTTCGTTTTTGTTTTCGTTTTTGTTTTCGTTTTTGTTTTCGTTTTTGTTTTCGTTTTTGTTTTCGTGTTTGTTTTCGTGTTTGTTATCGTTTTTGTTTTCGTTTTCGTTTTCGTTTTTGTTTTCTTTTTTGTTTTCGTTTTTGTTTTCGTTTTTGTTTTCGTTTTTGTTTTCGTTTTTGTTTTCGTTTTTGTTTTCGTTTTTGTTTTCGTTTTTGTTTTCGTTTTTGTTTTCGTTTTTGATTTCGTTTTTGTTTTCGTTTTTGTTTTCGTTTTTGTTTTCGTTTTTGTTTTCGTTTTTGTTTTCGTTTTTGTTTTCGTTTTTGTTTTCGTTTTTGTTTTCGTTTTTGTTTTCGTGTTTGTTTTCGTTTTTGTTTTCGTTTTCGTTTTCGTTTTTGTTTTCTTTTTTGTTTTCGTTTTTGTTTTCGTTTTTGTTTTCGTTTTTGTTTTCGTTTTTGTTTTTGTTTTTGCTTTCGTTTTTGTTTTCGTTTTTGTTTTCGTTTTTGTTTTCGTTTTTGATTTCGTTTTTGTTTTCGTTTTTGTTTTCGTTTTTGTTTTCGTTTTTGTTTTCGTGTTTGTTTTCGTTTTTGTTTTCGTTTTTGTTTTCGTTTTTGTTTTCGTTTTTGTTTTCGTGTTTGTTTTCGTTTTTGTTTTCGTTTTCGTTTTCGTTTTTGTTTTCTTTTTTGTTTTCGTTTTTGTTTTCGTTTTTGTTTTCGTTTTTGTTTTCGTTTTTGTTTTCGTTTTTGTTTTCGTTTTTGTTTTCGTTTTTGTTTTCGTTTTTGTTTTCGTTTTTGATTTCGTTTTTGTTTTCGTGTTTGTTTTCGTTTTTGTTTTCGTTTTTGTTTTCGTTTTTGTTTTTGTTTTCGTTTTTGTTTTCGTTTTTGTTTTTGTTTTCCTTTTCGTTTTTGTTTGTGTTTTTGTTTTTGTCCTTGTTTCTGTCCTTGTCTTTGTCTTAATTGGTTTTTGTTTGTACGAGACTAAGTCCAGCGGCATAATGCTCTTCGATCCCACACGACCAAGTCCAGCGGCGTGTCGCTCCTAGGGCTGTTGCGAATACTTAAAAGTCCCTACGGTCAAAATCATTGGGTTGCGACTCACCTTTACGAGTTGCTCGCTCGCTGCGCTCGCTCGGAATGTTATAGCCTTACCTAAAACCAATCCACCTTGCGTTCGTTTTTCGAAAAGACCGCGATTTTCCGATAATTTACAGACGCGCGGGATCGGTTTTGAGGTTAAGCTAGTTTTATAAGAGCGAGCGAAGCGAGCGAGAAGCTACATCAATTCCCGCGCTATAGTTATATATCAAATGTTCTTTACTAACAATTCTCACCGATCGAAAGAAAGTTTCTGATTTGATAGAAGAATAACAGATATGTTTCGCTAGGTACGCGATTCGTGCTGATCGATGTATCTCGATGATGTTGTTGTTTTCGTTTTTGTTTTCGTTTTTGTTTTCGTTTTTGTTTTCGTTTTTCTTTTCGTGTTTGTTTTCGTTTTTGTTTTCGTTTTTGTTTTCTTTTTTGTTTTCGTTTTTGTTTTCGTTTTTGTTTTCTTTTTTGTTTTCGTTTTTGTTTTCGTTTTTGTTTTCGTTTTTGTTTTCGTTTTTGTTTTCGTTTTTGTTTTCGTTTTTGTTTTCGTTTTTGTTTTCGTTTTTGTTTTCGTTTTTGTTTTTGTTTTTGTTTTCGTTTTTGTTTTCGTTTTTGTTTTCGTTTTTGTTTTCGTTTTTGTTTTCGTTTTTGTTTTCGTTTTTGTTTTTGTTTTCGTTTTTGTTTTCGTTTTTGTTTTTGTTTTCCTTTTCGTTTTTGTTTGTGTTTTTGTTTTCGTTTTTGTTTTCGTTTTTGTTTTCGTTTTTGTTTTCGTTTTTGTTTTCGTTTTTGTTTTCGTTTTTGTTTTCGTGTTTGTTTTCGTTTTTGTTTTCGTTTTTGTTTTCGTTTTTGTTTTTGTTTTCGTTTTTGTTTTCGTTTTTGTTTTTGTTTTCCTTTTCGTTTTTGTTTGTGTTTTTGTTTTTGTCCTTGTTTCTGTCCTTGTCTTTGTCTTAATTGGTTTTTGTTTGTACGAGACTAAGTCCAGCGGCATAATGCTCTTCGATCCCACACGACCAAGTCCAGCGGCGTGTCGCTCCTAGGGCTGTTGCGAATACTTAAAAGTCCCTACGGTCAAAATCATTGGGTTGCGACTCACCTTTACGAGTTGCTCGCTCGCTGCGCTCGCTCGGAATGTTATAGCCTTACCTAAAACCAATCCACCTTGCGTTCGTTTTTCGAAAAGACCGCGATTTTCCGATAATTTACAGACGCGCGGGATCGGTTTTGAGGTTAGGCTAGTTTTATAAGAGCGAGCGAAGCGAGCGAGAAGCTACATCAATTCCCGCGCTATAGTTATATATCAAATGTTCTTTACTAACAATTCTCACCGATCGAAAGAAAGTTTCTGATTTGATAGAAGAATAACAGATATGTTTCGCTAGGTACGCGATTCGTGCTGATCGATGTATCTCGATGATGTTTTTGTTTTCGTTTTTGTTTTCGTTTTTGTTTTCGTTTTTGTTTTCGTTTTTGTTTTCGTTTTTGTTTTCGTTTTTGTTTTCGTTTTTGTTTTCGTTTTTGTTTTCGTTTTTGTTTTCGTTTTCGTTTTTGATTTCGTTTTTGTTTTCGTTTTTGTTTTCGTTTTTGTTTTCGTTTTTGTTTTCGTTTTTGTTTTCGTTTTTGTTTTCGTTTTTGTTTTCGTTTTTGTTTTCGTTTTTGTTTTCGTTTTTGTTTTCGTTTTTGTTTTTGTTTTCGTTTTTGTTTTCGTTTTTGTTTTCGTTTTTGTTTTCGTTTTTGTTTTCGTTTTTGTTTTCTTTTTTGTTTTCGTTTTTGTTTTCGTTTTTGTTTTCGTTTTTGTTTTCGTTTTTGTTTTCGTTTTTGTTTTCGTTTTTGTTTTCGTTTTTGTTTTCGTTTTTGTTTTCGTTTTTGTTTTTGTTTTTGTTTTCGTTTTTGTTTTCGTTTTTGTTTTCGTTTTTGTTTTCGTTTTTGTTTTCGTTTTTGTTTTCGTTTTTGTTTTTGTTTTCGTTTTTGTTTTCGTTTTTGTTTTTGTTTTCCTTTTCGTTTTTGTTTGTGTTTTTGTTTTCGTTTTTGTTTTCGTTTTTGTTTTCGTTTTTGTTTTCGTTTTTGTTTTCGTTTTTGTTTTCGTTTTTGTTTTCGTTTTTGTTTTCGTGTTTGTTTTCGTTTTTTTTTCGTTTTTGTTTTTGTTTTCGTTTTCGTTTTCGTTTGTGTTTTTGTTTTTGTCCTTGTTTCTGTCCTTGTCTTTGTCTTAATTGGTTTTTGTTTGTACGAGACTAAGTCCAGCGGCATAATGCTCTTCGATCGCACACGACCAAGTCCAGCGGCGTGTCGCTCCTAGGGCTGTTGCGAATACTTAAAAGTCCCTACGGTCAAAATCATTGGGTTGCGACTCACCTTTACGAGTTGCTCGCTCGCTGCGCTCGCTCGGAATGTTATAGCCTTACCTAAAACCAATCCACCTTGCGTTCGTTTTTCGAAAAGACCGCGATTTTCCGATAATTTACAGACGCGCGGGATCGGTTTTGAGGTTAGGCTAGTTTTATAAGAGCGAGCGAAGCGAGCGAGAAGCTACATCAATTCCCGCGCTATAGTTATATATCAAATGTTCTTTACTAACAATTCTCACCGATCGAAAGAAAGTTTCTGATTTGATAGAAGAATAACAGATATGTTTCGCTAGGTACGCGATTCGTGCTGATCGATGTATCTCGATGATGTTGTTGTTTTCGTTTTTGTTTTCGTTTTTGTTTTCGTTTTTGTTTTCGTTTTTCTTTTCGTGTTTGTTTTCGTTTTTGTTTTCGTTTTTGTTTTCTTTTTTGTTTTCGTTTTTGTTTTCGTTTTTGTTTTCTTTTTTGTTTTCGTTTTTGTTTTCGTTTTTGTTTTCGTTTTTGTTTTCGTTTTTGTTTTCGTTTTTGTTTTCGTTTTTGTTTTCGTTTTTGTTTTCGTTTTTGTTTTCGTTTTTGTTTTTGTTTTCGTTTTTGTTTTCGTTTTTGTTTTCGTTTTTGTTTTCGTTTTTGTTTTCGTTTTTGTTTTCGTTTTTGTTTTTGTTTTCGTTTTTGTTTTCGTTTTTGTTTTTGTTTTCCTTTTCGTTTTTGTTTGTGTTTTTGTTTTCGTTTTTGTTTTCGTTTTTGTTTTCGTTTTTGTTTTCGTTTTTGTTTTCGTTTTTGTTTTCGTTTTTGTTTTCGTGTTTGTTTTCGTTTTTGTTTTCGTTTTTGTTTTCGTTTTTGTTTTTGTTTTCGTTTTTGTTTTCGTTTTTGTTTTTGTTTTCCTTTTCGTTTTTGTTTGTGTTTTTGTTTTTGTCCTTGTTTCTGTCCTTGTCTTTGTCTTAATTGGTTTTTGTTTGTACGAGACTAAGTCCAGCGGCATAATGCTCTTCGATCCCACACGACCAAGTCCAGCGGCGTGTCGCTCCTAGGGCTGTTGCGAATACTTAAAAGTCCCTACGGTCAAAATCATTGGGTTGCGACTCACCTTTACGAGTTGCTCGCTCGCTGCGCTCGCTCGGAATGTTATAGCCTTACCTAAAACCAATCCACCTTGCGTTCGTTTTTCGAAAAGACCGCGATTTTCCGATAATTTACAGACGCGCGGGATCGGTTTTGAGGTTAGGCTAGTTTTATAAGAGCGAGCGAAGCGAGCGAGAAGCTACATCAATTCCCGCGCTATAGTTATATATCAAATGTTCTTTACTAACAATTCTCACCGATCGAAAGAAAGTTTCTGATTTGATAGAAGAATAACAGATATGTTTCGCTAGGTACGCGATTCGTGCTGATCGATGTATCTCGATGATGTTTTTGTTTTCGTTTTTGTTTTCGTTTTTGTTTTCGTTTTTGTTTTCGTTTTTGTTTTCGTTTTTGTTTTCGTTTTTGTTTTCGTTTTTGTTTTCGTTTTTGTTTTCGTTTTTGTTTTCGTTTTCGTTTTTGATTTCGTTTTTGTTTTCGTTTTTGTTTTCGTTTTTGTTTTCGTTTTTGTTTTCGTTTTTGTTTTCGTTTTTGTTTTCGTTTTTGTTTTCGTTTTTGTTTTCGTTTTTGTTTTCGTTTTTGTTTTCGTTTTTGTTTTTGTTTTCGTTTTTGTTTTCGTTTTTGTTTTCGTTTTTGTTTTCGTTTTTGTTTTTGTTTTCGTTTTTGTTTTCGTTTTTGTTTTTGTTTTCCTTTTCGTTTTTGTTTGTGTTTTTGTTTTCGTTTTTGTTTTCGTTTTTGTTTTCGTTTTTGTTTTCGTTTTTGTTTTCGTTTTTGTTTTCGTTTTTGTTTTCGTGTTTGTTTTCGTTTTTGTTTTCGTTTTTGTTTTCGTTTTTGTTTTTGTTTTCGTTTTTGTTTTCGTTTTTGTTTTTGTTTTCCTTTTCGTTTTTGTTTGTGTTTTTGTTTTTGTCCTTGTTTCTGTCCTTGTCTTTGTCTTAATTGGTTTTTGTTTGTACGAGACTAAGTCCAGCGGCATAATGCTCTTCGATCCCACACGACCAAGTCCAGCGGCGTGTCGCTCCTAGGGCTGTTGCGAATACTTAAAAGTCCCTACGGTCAAAATCATTGGGTTGCGACTCACCTTTACGAGTTGCTCGCTCGCTGCGCTCGCTCGGAATGTTATAGCCTTACCTAAAACCAATCCACCTTGCGTTCGTTTTTCGAAAAGACCGCGATTTTCCGATAATTTACAGACGCGCGGGATCGGTTTTGAGGTTAGGCTAGTTTTATAAGAGCGAGCGAAGCGAGCGAGAAGCTACATCAATTCCCGCGCTATAGTTATATATCAAATGTTCTTTACTAACAATTCTCACCGATCGAAAGAAAGTTTCTGATTTGATAGAAGAATAACAGATATGTTTCGCTAGGTACGCGATTCGTGCTGATCGATGTATCTCGATGATGTTTTTGTTTTCGTTTTTGTTTTCGTTTTTGTTTTCGTTTTTGTTTTCGTTTTTGTTTTCGTTTTTGTTTTCGTTTTTGTTTTCGTTTTTGTTTTCGTTTTTGTTTTCGTTTTTGTTTTCGTTTTCGTTTTTGATTTCGTTTTTGTTTTCGTTTTTGTTTTCGTTTTTGTTTTCGTTTTTGTTTTCGTTTTTGTTTTCGTTTTTGTTTTCGTTTTTGTTTTCGTTTTTGTTTTCGTTTTTGTTTTCGTTTTTGTTTTCGTTTTTGTTTTTGTTTTCGTTTTTGTTTTCGTTTTTGTTTTCGTTTTTGTTTTCGTTTTTGTTTTCGTTTTTGTTTTCTTTTTTGTTTTCGTTTTTGTTTTCGTTTTTGTTTTCGTTTTTGTTTTCGTTTTTGTTTTCGTTTTTGTTTTCGTTTTTGTTTTCGTTTTTGTTTTCGTTTTTGTTTTCGTTTTTGTTTTTGTTTTTGTTTTCGTTTTTGTTTTCGTTTTTGTTTTCGTTTTTGTTTTCGTTTTTGTTTTCGTTTTTGTTTTCGTTTTTGTTTTTGTTTTCGTTTTTGTTTTCGTTTTTGTTTTTGTTTTCCTTTTCGTTTTTGTTTGTGTTTTTGTTTTCGTTTTTGTTTTCGTTTTTGTTTTCGTTTTTGTTTTCGTTTTTGTTTTCGTTTTTGTTTTCGTTTTTGTTTTCGTTTTTGTTTTCGTGTTTGTTTTCGTTTTTGTTTTCGTTTTTGTTTTTGTTTTCGTTTTTGTTTTCGTTTTTGTTTTTGTTTTTGTCCTTGTTTCTGTCCTTGTCTTTGTCTTAATTGGTTTTTGTTTGTACGAGACTAAGTCCAGCGGCATAATGCTCTTCGATCGCACACGACCAAGTCCAGCGGCGTGTCGCTCCTAGGGCTGTTGCGAATACTTAAAAGTCCCTACGGTCAAAATCATTGGGTTGCGACTCACCTTTACGAGTTGCTCGCTCGCTGCGCTCGCTCGGAATGTTATAGCCTTACCTAAAACCAATCCACCTTGCGTTCGTTTTTCGAAAAGACCGCGATTTTCCGATAATTTACAGACGCGCGGGATCGGTTTTGAGGTTAGGCTAGTTTTATAAGAGCGAGCGAAGCGAGCGAGAAGCTACATCAATTCCCGCGCTATAGTTATATATCAAATGTTCTTTACTAACAATTCTCACCGATCGAAAGAAAGTTTCTGATTTGATAGAAGAATAACAGATATGTTTCGCTAGGTACGCGATTCGTGCTGATCGATGTATCTCGATGATGTTGTTGTTTTCGTTTTTGTTTTCGTTTTTGTTTTCGTTTTTGTTTTCGTTTTTCTTTTCGTGTTTGTTTTCGTTTTTGTTTTCGTTTTTGTTTTCGTTTTTGTTTTCTTTTTTGTTTTCGTTTTTGTTTTCGTTTTTGTTTTCTTTTTTGTTTTCGTTTTTGTTTTCGTTTTTGTTTTCGTTTTCGTTTTTGTTTTCGTTTTTGTTTTCGTTTTTGTTTTCGTTTTTGTTTTCGTTTTTGTTTTCGTTTTTGTTTTCGTTTTTGTTTTTGTTTTCGTTTTTGTTTTCGTTTTTGTTTTCGTTTTTGTTTTCGTTTTTGTTTTCGTTTTTGTTTTCGTTTTTGTTTTTGTTTTCGTTTTTGTTTTCGTTTTTGTTTTTGTTTTCCTTTTCGTTTTTGTTTGTGTTTTTGTTTTCGTTTTTGTTTTCGTTTTTGTTTTCGTTTTTGTTTTCGTTTTTGTTTTCGTTTTTGTTTTCGTTTTTGTTTTCGTTTTTGTTTTCGTTTTTGTTTTCGTTTTTGTTTTCGTTTTTGTTTTCGTTTTTGTTTTCGTTTTTGTTTTCGTTTTTGTTTTCGTTTTTGTTTTTGTTTTCGTTTTTGTTTTCGTTTTTGTTTTTGTTTTCCTTTTCGTTTTTGTTTGTGTTTTTGTTTTCGTTTTTGTTTTCGTTTTTGTTTTCGTTTTTGTTTTCGTTTTTGTTTTCGTTTTTGTTTTCGTTTTTGTTTTCGTGTTTGTTTTCGTTTTTGTTTTCGTTTTTGTTTTTGTTTTCGTTTTTGTTTTCGTTTTTGTTTTTGTTTTCCTTTTCGTTTTTGTTTGTGTTTTTGTTTTTGTCCTTGTTTCTGTCCTTGTCTTTGTCTTAATTGGTTTTTGTTTGTACGAGACTAAGTCCAGCGGCATAATGCTCTTCGATCGCACACGACCAAGTCCAGCGGCGTGTCGCTCCTAGGGCTGTTGCGAATACTTAAAAGTCCCTACGGTCAAAATCATTGGGTTGCGACTCACCTTTACGAGTTGCTCGCTCGCTGCGCTCGCTCGGAATGTTATAGCCTTACCTAAAACCAATCCACCTTGCGTTCGTTTTTCGAAAAGACCGCGATTTTCCGATAATTTACAGACGCGCGGGAACGGTTTTGAGGTTAGGCTAGTTTTATAAGAGCGAGCGAAGCGAGCGAGAAGCTACATCAATTCCCGCGCTATAGTTATATATCAAATGTTCTTTACTAACAATTCTCACCGATCGAAAGAAAGTTTCTGATTTGATAGAAGAATAACAGATATGTTTCGCTAGGTACGCGATTCGTGCTGATCGATGTATCTCGATGATGTTTTTGTTTTCGTTTTTGTTTTCGTTTTTGTTTTCGTTTTTGTTTTCGTTTTTCTTTTCGTGTTTGTTTTCGTTTTTGTTTTCGTTTTTGTTTTCGTTTTTGTTTTCGTTTTTGTTTTCGTTTTTGTTTTCGTTTTTGTTTTCGTTTTTGTTTTTGTTTTTGTTTTCGTTTTTGTTTTCGTTTTTGTTTTCGTTTTTGTTTTCGTTTTTGTTTTCGTTTTTGTTTTCGTTTTTGTTTTTGTTTTCGTTTTTGTTTTCGTTTTTGTTTTCGTTTTTGTTTTCGTTTTTGTTTTCGTTTTTGTTTTCGTTTTTGTTTTTGTTTTCGTTTTTGTTTTCGTTTTTGTTTTTGTTTTCCTTTTCGTTTTTGTTTGTGTTTTTGTTTTTGTCCTTGTTTCTGTCCTTGTCTTTGTCTTAATTGGTTTTTGTTTGTACGAGACTAAGTCCAGCGGCATAATGCTCTTCGATCGCACACGACCAAGTCCAGCGGCGTGTCGCTCCTAGGGCTGTTGCGAATACTTAAAAGTCCCTACGGTCAAAATCATTGGGTTGCGACTCACCTTTACGAGTTGCTCGCTCGCTGCGCTCGCTCGGAATGTTATAGCCTTACCTAAAACCAATCCACCTTGCGTTCGTTTTTCGAAAAGACCGCGATTTTCCGATAATTTACAGACGCGCGGGATCGGTTTTGAGGTTAGGCTAGTTTTATAAGAGCGAGCGAAGCGAGCGAGAAGCTACATCAATTCCCGCGCTATAGTTATATATCAAATGTTCTTTACTAACAATTCTCACCGATCGAAAGAAAGTTTCTGATTTGATAGAAGAATAACAGATATGTTTCGCTAGGTACGCGATTCGTGCTGATCGATGTATCTCGATGATGTTTTTGTTTTCGTTTTTGTTTTCGTTTTTGTTTTCGTTTTTGTTTTCGTTTTTGTTTTCGTTTTTGTTTTCGTTTTTGTTTTCGTTTTTGTTTTCGTTTTTGTTTTCGTTTTTGTTTTCGTTTTTGTTTTCGTTTTTGTTTTCGTTTTTGTTTTCGTTTTCGTTTTCGTTTTTGTTTTCTTTTTTGTTTACGTTTTTGTTTTCTTTTTTGTTTTCGTTTTTGTTTTCGTTTTTGTTTTCTTTTTTGTTTTCGTTTTTGTTTTCGTTTTTGTTTTCGTTTTTGTTTTCGTTTTTGTTTTCGTTTTTGTTTTTGTTTTCCTTTTCGTTTTTGTTTGTGTTTTTGTTTTCGTTTTTGTTTTCGTTTTTGTTTTTGTTTTCCTTTTCGTTTTTGTTTGTGTTTTTGTTTTCGTTTTTGTTTTCGTTTTTGTTTTCGTTTTTGTTTTCGTTTTTGTTTTCGTTTTTGTTTTCGTTTTTGTTTTCGTTTTTGTTTTCGTGTTTGTTTTCGTTTTTGTTTTCGTTTTTGTTTTTGTTTTCGTTTTTGTTTTCGTTTTTGTTTTTGTTTTTGTCCTTGTTTCTGTCCTTGTCTTTGTCTTAATTGGTTTTTGTTTGTACGAGACTAAGTCCAGCGGCATAATGCTCTTCGATCCCACACGACCAAGTCCAGCGGCGTGTCGCTCCTAGGGCTGTTGCGAATACTTAAAAGTCCCTACGGTCAAAATCATTGGGTTGCGACTCACCTTTACGAGTTGCTCGCTCGCTGCGCTCGCTCGGAATGTTATAGCCTTACCTAAAACCAATCCACCTTGCGTTCGTTTTTCGAAAAGACCGCGATTTTCCGATAATTTACAGACGCGCGGGATCGGTTTTGAGGTTAGGCTAGTTTTATAAGAGCGAGCGAAGCGAGCGAGAAGCTACATCAATTCCCGCGCTATAGTTATATATCAAATGTTCTTTACTAACAATTCTCACCGATCGAAAGAAAGTTTCTGATTTGATAGAAGAATAACAGATATGTTTCGCTAGGTACGCGATTCGTGCTGATCGATGTATCTCGATGATGTTTTTGTTTTCGTTTTTGTTTTCGTTTTTGTTTTCGTTTTTGTTTTCGTTTTTGTTTTCGTTTTTGTTTTCGTTTTTGTTTTCGTTTTTGTTTTCGTTTTTGTTTTCGTTTTTGTTTACGTTTTTGTTTTCGTTTTTGTTTTCGTTTTTGTTTTCGTTTTTGTTTTCGTTTTTGTTTTCGTTTTTGTTTTCGTTTTTGTTTTCGTTTTTGTTTTCGTTTTTGTTTTCGTTTTTGTTTTCGTGTTTGTTTTCGTTTTTGTTTTCGTTTTTGTTTTCTTTTTTGTTTTCGTTTTTGTTTTTGTTTTCGTTTTCGTGTTTGTTTTCGTTTTTGTTTTCGTTTTCGTTTTCGTTTTTGTTTTCTTTTTTGTTTTCGTTTTTGTTTTCGTTTTTGTTTTCGTTTTTGTTTTCGTTTTTGTTTTCGTTTTTGTTTTCGTTTTTGTTTTCGTTTTTGTTTTCGTTTTTGTTTTCGTTTTTGATTTCGTTTTTGTTTTCGTGTTTGTTTTCGTTTTTGTTTTCGTTTTTGTTTTCGTTTTTGTTTTCGTTTTTGTTTTCGTTTTTGTTTTCGTTTTTGTTTTCGTGTTTGTTTTCGTTTTTGTTTTCGTTTTTGTTTTCTTTTTTGTTTTCGTTTTTGTTTTTGTTTTCGTTTTCGTGTTTGTTTTCGTTTTTGTTTTCGTTTTCGTTTTCGTTTTTGTTTTCTTTTTTGTTTTCGTTTTTGTTTTCGTTTTTGTTTTCGTTTTTGTTTTCGTTTTTGTTTTCGTTTTTGTTTTCGTTTTTGTTTTCGTTTTTGTTTTCGTTTTTGTTTTCGTTTTTGATTTCGTTTTTGTTTTCGTGTTTGTTTTCGTTTTTGTTTTCGTTTTTGTTTTCGTTTTCGTTTTCGTTTTCGTTTTCGTTTTCGTTTTCGTTTTCGTTTTCGTTTTCGTTTTCGTTTTCGTTTTCGTTTTCGTTTTCGTTTTCGTTTTCGTTTTCGTTTTCGTTTTCGTTTTCGTTTTCGTTTTCGTTTTCGTTTTCGTTTTCGTTTTCGTTTTTGTTTTCGTTTTTGTTTTCGTTTTTGTTTTCGTTTTTGTTTTCGTTTTTGTTTTCGTGTTTGTTTTCGTTTTTGTTTTCGTTTTTGTTTTCGTGTTTGTTTTCGTTTTTGTTTTCGTTTTTGTTTTCGTTTTTGTTTTTGTTTTCGTTTTTGTTTTTGTTTTTGTCCTTGTTTCTGTCCTTGTCTTTGTCTTAATTGGTTTTTGTTTGTACGAGACTAAGTCCAGCGGCATAATGCTCTTCGATCGCACACGACCAAGTCCAGCGGCGTGTCGCTCCTAGGGCTGTTGCGAATACTTAAAAGTCCCTACGGTCAAAATCATTGGGTTGCGACTCACCTTTACGAGTTGCTCGCTCGCTGCGCTCGCTCGGAATGTTATAGCCTTACCTAAAACCAATCCACCTTGCGTTCGTTTTTCGAAAAGACCGCGATTTTCCGATAATTTACAGACGCGCGGGATCGGTTTTGAGGTTAGGCTAGTTTTATAAGAGCGAGCGAAGCGAGCGAGAAGCTACATCAATTCCCGCGCTATAGTTATATATCAAATGTTCTTTACTAACAATTCTCACCGATCGAAAGAAAGTTTCTGATTTTATAGAAGAATAACAGATATGTTTCGCTAGGTACGCGATTCGTGCTGATCGATGTATCTCGATGATGTTTTTGTTTTCGTTTTTGTTTTCGTTTTTGTTTTCGTTTTTGTTTTCGTTTTTGTTTTCGTTTTTGTTTTCGTTTTTGTTTTCGTTTTTGTTTTCGTTTTTGTTTTCGTTTTTGTTTTCGTGTTTGTTTTCGTTTTTGATTTCGTTTTTTTTTCGTTTTTGTTTTCGATTTTGTTTTCGTTTTTGTTTTCGTTTTTGTTTTCGTTTTTGTTTTCGTTTTTGTTTTCGTGTTTGTTTTCGTTTTTGTTTTCGTTTTTGTTTTCGTTTTTGTTTTTGTTTTCCTTTTCGTTTTTGTTTGTGTTTTTGTTTTCGTTTTTGTTTTCGTTTTTGATTTCGTTTTTGTTTTCGTTTTTGTTTTCGTTTTTGTTTTCGTTTTTGTTTTCGTTTTTGTTTTCGTTTTTGTTTTCGTTTTTGTTTTCGTTTTTGTTTTCGTTTTTGTTTTCGTTTTTGTTTTCGTTTTTGTTTTCGTTTTTGTTTTTGTTTTCGTTTTTGTTTTCGTTTTTGTTTTCGTATTTGTTTTCGTTTTTGTTTTCGTTTTTGTTTTCGTTTTTGTTTTCGTTTTTGATTTCGTTTTTTTTTCGTTTTTGTTTTCGTTTTTGTTTTCGTTTTTGTTTTCGTTTTTGTTTTCGTTTTTGTTTTCGTTTTTGTTTTCGTGTTTGTTTTCGTTTTTGTTTTCGTTTTTGTTTTTGTTTTCCTTTTCGTTTTTGTTTGTGTTTTTGTTTTCGTTTTTGTTTTCGTTTTTGATTTCGTTTTTGTTTTCGTTTTTGTTTTCGTTTTTGTTTTCGTTTTTGTTTTCGTTTTTGTTTTCGTTTTTGTTTTCGTTTTTGTTTTTGTTTTTGTCCTTGTTTCTGTCCTTGTCTTTGTCTTAATTGGTTTTTGTTTGTACGAGACTAAGTCCAGCGGCATAATGCTCTTCGATCGCACACGACCAAGTCCAGCGGCGTGTCGCTCCTAGGGCTGTTGCGAATACTTAAAAGTCCCTACGGTCAAAATCATTGGGTTGCGACTCACCTTTACGAGTTGCTCGCTCGCTGCGCTCGCTCGGAATGTTATAGCCTTACCTAAAACCAATCCACCTTGCGTTCGTTTTTCAAAAAGACCGCGATTTTCCGATAATTTACAGACGCGCGGGATCGGTTTTGAGGTTAGGCTAGTTTTATAAGAGCGAGCGAAGCGAGCGAGAAGCTACATCAATTCCCGCGCTATAGTTATATATCAAATGTTCTTTACTAACAATTCTCACCGATCGAAAGAAAGTTTCTGATTTGATAGAAGAATAACAGATATGTTTCGCTAGGTACGCGATTCGTGCTGATCGATGTATCTCGATGATGTTTTTGTTTTCGTTTTTGTTTTCGTTTTTGTTTTCGTTTTTGTTTTCGTTTTTGTTTTCGTTTTTGTTTTCGTTTTTGTTTTCGTTTTTGTTTTCGTTTTTGTTTTCGTTTTTGTTTTCGTTTTCGTTTTTGATTTCGTTTTTGTTTTCGTTTTTGTTTTCGTTTTTGTTTTCGTTTTTGTTTTCGTTTTTGTTTTCGTTTTTGTTTTCGTTTTTGTTTTCGTTTTTGTTTTCGTTTTTGTTTTCGTTTTTGTTTTCGTTTTTGTTTTTGTTTTCGTTTTTGTTTTCGTTTTTGTTTTCGTTTTTGTTTTCGTTTTTGTTTTCGTTTTTGTTTTCTTTTTTGTTTTCGTTTTTGTTTTCGTTTTTGTTTTCGTTTTTGTTTTCGTTTTTGTTTTCGTTTTTGTTTTCGTTTTTGTTTTCGTTTTTGTTTTCGTTTTTGTTTTCGTTTTTGTTTTTGTTTTTGTTTTCGTTTTTGTTTTCGTTTTTGTTTTCGTTTTTGTTTTCGTTTTTGTTTTCGTTTTTGTTTTCGTTTTTGTTTTTGTTTTCGTTTTTGTTTTCGTTTTTGTTTTTGTTTTCCTTTTCGTTTTTGTTTGTGTTTTTGTTTTCGTTTTTGTTTTCGTTTTTGTTTTCGTTTTTGTTTTCGTTTTTGTTTTCGTTTTTGTTTTCGTTTTTGTTTTCGTTTTTGTTTTCGTGTTTGTTTTCGTTTTTGTTTTCGTTTTTGTTTTTGTTTTCGTTTTTGTTTTCGTTTTTGTTTTTGTTTTTGTCCTTGTTTCTGTCCTTGTCTTTGTCTTAATTGGTTTTTGTTTGTACGAGACTAAGTCCAGCGGCATAATGCTCTTCGATCGCACACGACCAAGTCCAGCGGCGTGTCGCTCCTAGGGCTGTTGCGAATACTTAAAAGTCCCTACGGTCAAAATCATTGGGTTGCGACTCACCTTTACGAGTTGCTCGCTCGCTGCGCTCGCTCGGAATGTTATAGCCTTACCTAAAACCAATCCACCTTGCGTTCGTTTTTCGAAAAGACCGCGATTTTCCGATAATTTACAGACGCGCGGGATCGGTTTTGAGGTTAGGCTAGTTTTATAAGAGCGAGCGAAGCGAGCGAGAAGCTACATCAATTCCCGCGCTATAGTTATATATCAAATGTTCTTTACTAACAATTCTCACCGATCGAAAGAAAGTTTCTGATTTGATAGAAGAATAACAGATATGTTTCGCTAGGTACGCGATTCGTGCTGATCGATGTATCTCGATGATGTTGTTGTTTTCGTTTTTGTTTTCGTTTTTGTTTTCGTTTTTGTTTTCGTTTTTCTTTTCGTGTTTGTTTTCGTTTTTGTTTTCGTTTTTGTTTTCGTTTTTGTTTTCTTTTTTGTTTTCGTTTTTGTTTTCGTTTTTGTTTTCTTTTTTGTTTTCGTTTTTGTTTTCGTTTTTGTTTTCGTTTTCGTTTTTGTTTTCGTTTTTGTTTTCGTTTTTGTTTTCGTTTTTGTTTTCGTTTTTGTTTTCGTTTTTGTTTTCGTTTTTGTTTTTGTTTTCGTTTTTGTTTTCGTTTTTGTTTTCGTTTTTGTTTTCGTTTTTGTTTTCGTTTTTGTTTTCGTTTTTGTTTTTGTTTTCGTTTTTGTTTTCGTTTTTGTTTTTGTTTTCCTTTTCGTTTTTGTTTGTGTTTTTGTTTTCGTTTTTGTTTTCGTTTTTGTTTTCGTTTTTGTTTTCGTTTTTGTTTTCGTTTTTGTTTTCGTTTTTGTTTTCGTTTTTGTTTTCGTTTTTGTTTTCGTTTTTGTTTTCGTTTTTGTTTTCGTTTTTGTTTTCGTTTTTGTTTTCGTTTTTGTTTTCGTTTTTGTTTTTGTTTTCGTTTTTGTTTTCGTTTTTGTTTTTGTTTTCCTTTTCGTTTTTGTTTGTGTTTTTGTTTTCGTTTTTGTTTTCGTTTTTGTTTTCGTTTTTGTTTTCGTTTTTGTTTTCGTTTTTGTTTTCGTTTTTGTTTTCGTGTTTGTTTTCGTTTTTGTTTTCGTTTTTGTTTTTGTTTTCGTTTTTGTTTTCGTTTTTGTTTTTGTTTTCCTTTTCGTTTTTGTTTGTGTTTTTGTTTTTGTCCTTGTTTCTGTCCTTGTCTTTGTCTTAATTGGTTTTTGTTTGTACGAGACTAAGTCCAGCGGCATAATGCTCTTCGATCGCACACGACCAAGTCCAGCGGCGTGTCGCTCCTAGGGCTGTTGCGAATACTTAAAAGTCCCTACGGTCAAAATCATTGGGTTGCGACTCACCTTTACGAGTTGCTCGCTCGCTGCGCTCGCTCGGAATGTTATAGCCTTACCTAAAACCAATCCACCTTGCGTTCGTTTTTCGAAAAGACCGCGATTTTCCGATAATTTACAGACGCGCGGGAACGGTTTTGAGGTTAGGCTAGTTTTATAAGAGCGAGCGAAGCGAGCGAGAAGCTACATCAATTCCCGCGCTATAGTTATATATCAAATGTTCTTTACTAACAATTCTCACCGATCGAAAGAAAGTTTCTGATTTGATAGAAGAATAACAGATATGTTTCGCTAGGTACGCGATTCGTGCTGATCGATGTATCTCGATGATGTTTTTGTTTTCGTTTTTGTTTTCGTTTTTGTTTTCGTTTTTGTTTTCGTTTTTCTTTTCGTGTTTGTTTTCGTTTTTGTTTTCGTTTTTGTTTTCGTTTTTGTTTTCGTTTTTGTTTTCGTTTTTGTTTTCGTTTTTGTTTTCGTTTTTGTTTTTGTTTTTGTTTTCGTTTTTGTTTTCGTTTTTGTTTTCGTTTTTGTTTTCGTTTTTGTTTTCGTTTTTGTTTTCGTTTTTGTTTTTGTTTTCGTTTTTGTTTTCGTTTTTGTTTTCGTTTTTGTTTTCGTTTTTGTTTTCGTTTTTGTTTTCGTTTTTGTTTTTGTTTTCGTTTTTGTTTTCGTTTTTGTTTTTGTTTTCCTTTTCGTTTTTGTTTGTGTTTTTGTTTTTGTCCTTGTTTCTGTCCTTGTCTTTGTCTTAATTGGTTTTTGTTTGTACGAGACTAAGTCCAGCGGCATAATGCTCTTCGATCGCACACGACCAAGTCCAGCGGCGTGTCGCTCCTAGGGCTGTTGCGAATACTTAAAAGTCCCTACGGTCAAAATCATTGGGTTGCGACTCACCTTTACGAGTTGCTCGCTCGCTGCGCTCGCTCGGAATGTTATAGCCTTACCTAAAACCAATCCACCTTGCGTTCGTTTTTCGAAAAGACCGCGATTTTCCGATAATTTACAGACGCGCGGGATCGGTTTTGAGGTTAGGCTAGTTTTATAAGAGCGAGCGAAGCGAGCGAGAAGCTACATCAATTCCCGCGCTATAGTTATATATCAAATGTTCTTTACTAACAATTCTCACCGATCGAAAGAAAGTTTCTGATTTGATAGAAGAATAACAGATATGTTTCGCTAGGTACGCGATTCGTGCTGATCGATGTATCTCGATGATGTTTTTGTTTTCGTTTTTGTTTTCGTTTTTGTTTTCGTTTTTGTTTTCGTTTTTGTTTTCGTTTTT
Organism: Bombus pascuorum; assembly: GCF_905332965.1. Taxonomy (NCBI): domain Eukaryota; kingdom Metazoa; phylum Arthropoda; class Insecta; order Hymenoptera; family Apidae; genus Bombus; species Bombus pascuorum. Next base: position 1,194,680 of record NW_026869736.1, on the reverse strand, counting down.
GTTTTCGTTTTTGTTTTCGTTTTTGTTTTCGTTTTTGTTTTCGTTTTTGTTTTCGTTTTTGTTTTCGTTTTTGTTTTCGTTTTTGTTTTCGTTTTCGTTTTTGTTTTTGTTTTCTTTTTTGTTTACGTTTTTGTTTTCTTTTTTGTTTTCGTTTTTGTTTTCGTTTTTGTTTTCTTTTTTGTTTTCGTTTTTGTTTTCGTTTTTGTTTTCGTTTTTGTTTTCGTTTTTGTTTTCGTTTTTGTTTTTGTTTTCCTTTTCGTTTTTGTTTGTGTTTTTGTTTTCGTTTTTGTTTTCGTTTTTGTTTTTGTTTTCCTTTTCGTTTTTGTTTGTGTTTTTGTTTTCGTTTTTGTTTTCGTTTTTGTTTTCGTTTTTGTTTTCGTTTTTGTTTTCGTTTTTGTTTTCGTTTTTGTTTTCGTTTTTGTTTTCGTGTTTGTTTTCGTTTTTGTTTTCGTTTTTGTTTTTGTTTTCGTTTTTGTTTTCGTTTTTGTTTTTGTTTTTGTCCTTGTTTCTGTCCTTGTCTTTGTCTTAATTGGTTTTTGTTTGTACGAGACTAAGTCCAGCGGCATAATGCTCTTCGATCCCACACGACCAAGTCCAGCGGCGTGTCGCTCCTAGGGCTGTTGCGAATACTTAAAAGTCCCTACGGTCAAAATCATTGGGTTGCGACTCACCTTTACGAGTTGCTCGCTCGCTGCGCTCGCTCGGAATGTTATAGCCTTACCTAAAACCAATCCACCTTGCGTTCGTTTTTCGAAAAGACCGCGATTTTCCGATAATTTACAGACGCGCGGGATCGGTTTTGAGGTTAGGCTAGTTTTATAAGAGCGAGCGAAGCGAGCGAGAAGCTACATCAATTCCCGCGCTATAGTTATATATCAAATGTTCTTTACTAACAATTCTCACCGATCGAAAGAAAGTTTCTGATTTGATAGAAGAATAACAGATATGTTTCGCTAGGTACGCGATTCGTGCTGATCGATGTATCTCGATGATGTTTTTGTTTTCGTTTTTGTTTTCGTTTTTGTTTTCGTTTTTGTTTTCGTTTTTGTTTTCGTTTTTGTTTTCGTTTTTGTTTTCGTTTTTGTTTTCGTTTTTGTTTTCGTTTTTGTTTTCGTTTTTGTTTTCGTTTTTGTTTTCGTTTTTGTTTTCGTTTTTGTTTTCGTTTTTGTTTTCGTTTTTGTTTTCGTTTTTGTTTTCGTTTTTGTTTTCGTTTTTGTTTTCGTTTTTGTTTTCGTGTTTGTTTTCGTTTTTGTTTTCGTTTTTGTTTTCTTTTTTGTTTTCGTTTTTGTTTTTGTTTTCGTTTTCGTGTTTGTTTTCGTTTTTGTTTTCGTTTTTGTTTTCGTTTTTGTTTTCGTTTTTGTTTTCGTTTTTGTTTTCGTTTTTGTTTTCGTTTTTGTTTTCGTTTTTGTTTTCGTTTTTGTTTTCGTTTTTGTTTTCGTTTTTGTTTTCGTTTTTGTTTTCGTTTTTGATTTCGTTTTTGTTTTCGTGTTTGTTTTCGTTTTTGTTTTCGTTTTTGTTTTCGTTTTTGTTTTCGTTTTTGTTTTCGTTTTTGTTTTCGTTTTTGTTTTCGTGTTTGTTTTCGTTTTTGTTTTCGTTTTTGTTTTCTTTTTTGTTTTCGTTTTTGTTTTTGTTTTCGTTTTCGTGTTTGTTTTCGTTTTTGTTTTCGTTTTCGTTTTCGTTTTTGTTTTCTTTTTTGTTTTCGTTTTTGTTTTCGTTTTTGTTTTCGTTTTTGTTTTCGTTTTTGTTTTCGTTTTTGTTTTCGTTTTTGTTTTCGTTTTTGTTTTCGTTTTTGTTTTCGTTTTTGTTTTCGTTTTTGTTTTCGTGTTTGTTTTCGTTTTTGTTTTCGTTTTTGTTTTCGTTTTCGTTTTCGTTTTCGTTTTCGTTTTCGTTTTCGTTTTCGTTTTCGTTTTCGTTTTCGTTTTCGTTTTCGTTTTCGTTTTCGTTTTCGTTTTCGTTTTCGTTTTCGTTTTCGTTTTCGTTTTCGTTTTCGTTTTCGTTTTCGTTTTTGTTTTCGTTTTTGTTTTCGTTTTTGTTTTCGTTTTTGTTTTCGTTTTTGTTTTCGTTTTTGTTTTCGTTTTTGTTTTCGTTTTTGTTTTCGTGTTTGTTTTCGTTTTTGTTTTCGTTTTTGTTTTCGTTTTTGTTTTTGTTTTCGTTTTTGTTTTTGTTTTTGTCCTTGTTTCTGTCCTTGTCTTTGTCTTAATTGGTTTTTGTTTGTACGAGACTAAGTCCAGCGGCATAATGCTCTTCGATCGCACACGACCAAGTCCAGCGGCGTGTCGCTCCTAGGGCTGTTGCGAATACTTAAAAGTCCCTACGGTCAAAATCATTGGGTTGCGACTCACCTTTACGAGTTGCTCGCTCGCTGCGCTCGCTCGGAATGTTATAGCCTTACCTAAAACCAATCCACCTTGCGTTCGTTTTTCGAAAAGACCGCGATTTTCCGATAATTTACAGACGCGCGGGATCGGTTTTGAGGTTAGGCTAGTTTTATAAGAGCGAGCGAAGCGAGCGAGAAGCTACATCAATTCCCGCGCTATAGTTATATATCAAATGTTCTTTACTAACAATTCTCACCGATCGAAAGAAAGTTTCTGATTTTATAGAAGAATAACAGATATGTTTCGCTAGGTACGCGATTCGTGCTGATCGATGTATCTCGATGATGTTTTTGTTTTCGTTTTTGTTTTCGTTTTTGTTTTCGTTTTTGTTTTCGTTTTTGTTTTCGTTTTTGTTTTCGTTTTTGTTTTCGTTTTTGTTTTCGTTTTTGTTTTCGTTTTTGTTTTCGTGTTTGTTTTCGTTTTTGATTTCGTTTTTTTTTCGTTTTTGTTTTCGATTTTGTTTTCGTTTTTGTTTTCGTTTTTGTTTTCGTTTTTGTTTTCGTTTTTGTTTTCGTGTTTGTTTTCGTTTTTGTTTTCGTTTTTGTTTTCGTTTTTGTTTTTGTTTTCCTTTTCGTTTTTGTTTGTGTTTTTGTTTTCGTTTTTGTTTTCGTTTTTGATTTCGTTTTTGTTTTCGTTTTTGTTTTCGTTTTTGTTTTCGTTTTTGTTTTCGTTTTTGTTTTCGTTTTTGTTTTCGTTTTTGTTTTCGTTTTTGTTTTCGTTTTTGTTTTCGTTTTTGTTTTCGTTTTTGTTTTCGTTTTTGTTTTTGTTTTCGTTTTTGTTTTCGTTTTTGTTTTCGTTTTTGTTTTCGTTTTTGTTTTCGTTTTTGTTTTCGTTTTTGTTTTCGTTTTTGATTTCGTTTTTTTTTCGTTTTTGTTTTCGTTTTTGTTTTCGTTTTTGTTTTCGTTTTTGTTTTCGTTTTTGTTTTCGTTTTTGTTTTCGTGTTTGTTTTCGTTTTTGTTTTCGTTTTTGTTTTTGTTTTCCTTTTCGTTTTTGTTTGTGTTTTTGTTTTCGTTTTTGTTTTCGTTTTTGATTTCGTTTTTGTTTTCGTTTTTGTTTTCGTTTTTGTTTTCGTTTTTGTTTTCGTTTTTGTTTTCGTTTTTGTTTTCGTTTTTGTTTTTGTTTTTGTCCTTGTTTCTGTCCTTGTCTTTGTCTTAATTGGTTTTTGTTTGTACGAGACTAAGTCCAGCGGCATAATGCTCTTCGATCGCACACGACCAAGTCCAGCGGCGTGTCGCTCCTAGGGCTGTTGCGAATACTTAAAAGTCCCTACGGTCAAAATCATTGGGTTGCGACTCACCTTTACGAGTTGCTCGCTCGCTGCGCTCGCTCGGAATGTTATAGCCTTACCTAAAACCAATCCACCTTGCGTTCGTTTTTCAAAAAGACCGCGATTTTCCGATAATTTACAGACGCGCGGGATCGGTTTTGAGGTTAGGCTAGTTTTATAAGAGCGAGCGAAGCGAGCGAGAAGCTACATCAATTCCCGCGCTATAGTTATATATCAAATGTTCTTTACTAACAATTCTCACCGATCGAAAGAAAGTTTCTGATTTGATAGAAGAATAACAGATATGTTTCGCTAGGTACGCGATTCGTGCTGATCGATGTATCTCGATGATGTTTTTGTTTTCGTTTTTGTTTTCGTTTTTGTTTTCGTTTTTGTTTTCGTTTTTGTTTTCGTTTTTGTTTTCGTTTTTGTTTTCGTTTTTGTTTTCGTTTTTGTTTTCGTTTTTGTTTTCGTTTTTGTTTTCGTGTTTGTTTTCGTTTTTGTTTTCGTTTTCGTTTTCGTTTTTGTTTTCTTTTTTGTTTTCGTTTTTGTTTTCGTTTTTGTTTTCGTTTTTGTTTTCGTTTTTGTTTTCGTTTTTGTTTTCGTGTTTGTTTTCGTTTTTGTTTTCGTTTTTGTTTTCGTTTTTGTTTTCGTGTTTGTTTTCGTTTTTGTTTTCGTTTTTGTTTTCGTTTTTGTTTTTGTTTTCGTTTTTGTTTTCGTTTTTGTTTTTGTTTTCCTTTTCGTTTTTGTTTGTGTTTTTGTTTTTGTCCTTGTTTCTGTCCTTGTCTTTGTCTTAATTGGTTTTTGTTTGTACGAGACTAAGTCCAGCGGCATAATGCTCTTCGATCGCACACGACCAAGTCCAGCGGCGTGTCGCTCCTAGGGCTGTTGCGAATACTTAAAAGTCCCTACGGTCAAAATCATTGGGTTGCGACTCACCTTTACGAGTTGCTCGCTCGCTGCGCTCGCTCGGAATGTTATAGCCTTACCTAAAACCAATCCACCTTGCGTTCGTTTTTCGAAAAGACCGCGATTTTCCGATAATTTACAGACGCGCGGGATCGGTTTTGAGGTTAGGCTAGTTTTATAAGAGCGAGCGAAGCGAGCGAGAAGCTACATCAATTCCCGCGCTATAGTTATATATCAAATGTTCTTTACTAACAATTCTCACCGATCGAAAGAAAGTTTCTGATTTGATAGAAGAATAACAGATATGTTTCGCTAGGTACGCGATTCGTGCTGATCGATGTATCTCGATGATGTTTTTGTTTTCGTTTTTGTTTTCTTTTTTGTTTTCGTTTTTGTTTTCGTTTTTGTTTTCTTTTTTGTTTTCGTTTTTGTTTTCGTTTTTGTTTTCGTTTTTGTTTTCGTTTTTGTTTTCGTTTTTGTTTTCGTTTTTGTTTTCGTTTTTGTTTTCGTTTTTGTTTTCGTTTTTGTTTTCGTGTTTGTTTTCGTTTTTGTTTTCGTTTTTGTTTTCGTTTTTGTTTTTGTTTTCGTTTTTGTTTTCGTTTTTGTTTTCGTTTTTGTTTTCGTTTTTGTTTTCGTTTTTGTTTTTGTTTTCGTTTTTGTTTTCGTTTTTGTTTTTGTTTTCCTTTTCGTTTTTGTTTGTGTTTTTGTTTTCGTTTTTGTTTTCGTTTTTGTTTTCGTTTTTGTTTTCGTTTTTGTTTTCGTTTTTGTTTTCGTTTTTGTTTTCGTTTTTGTTTTCGTTTTTGTTTTCGTGTTTGTTTTCGTTTTTGTTTTTGTTTTCGTTTTTGTTTTCGTTTTTGTTTTTGTTTTCCTTTTCGTTTTTGTTTGTGTTTTTGTTTTTGTCCTTGTTTCTGTCCTTGTCATTGTCTTAATTGGTTTTTGTTTGTACGAGACTAAGTCCAGCGGCATAATGCTCTTCGATCGCACACGACCAAGTCCAGCGGCGTGTCGCTCCTAGGGCTGTTGCGAATACTTAAAAGTCCCTACGGTCAAAATCATTGGGTTGCGACTCACCTTTACGAGTTGCTCGCTCGCTGCGCTCGCTCGGAATGTTATAGCCTTACCTAAAACCAATCCACCTTGCGTTCGTTTTTCGAAAAGACCGCGATTTTCCGATAATTTACAGACGCGCGGGATCGGTTTTGAGGTTAGGCTAGTTTTATAAGAGCGAGCGAAGCGAGCGAGAAGCTACATCAATTCCCGCGCTATAGTTATATATCAAATGTTCTTTACTAACAATTCTCACCGATCGAAAGAAAGTTTCTGATTTGATAGAAGAATAACAGATATGTTTCGCTAGGTACGCGATTCGTGCTGATCGATGTATCTCGATGATGTTTTTGTTTTCGTTTTTGTTTTCGTTTTTGTTTTCGTTTTTGTTTTCGTTTTTCTTTTCTTTTTTGTTTTCGTTTGTGTTTTCGTTTTTGTTTTCGTTTTTGATTTCGTTTTTGTTTTCGTTTTTGTTTTCGTTTTTGTTTTCGTTTTTGTTTTCGTTTTTGTTTTCGTTTTTGTTTTCGTTTTTGTTTTCGTGTTTGTTTTCGTTTTTGTTTTCGTTTTTGGTTTCGTTTTTGTTTTTGTTTTCGTTTTTGTTTTCGTTTTTGTTTTTGTTTTCCTTTTCGTTTTTGTTTGTGTTTTTGTTTTCGTTTTTGTTTTCGTTTTTGTTTTCGTTTTTGTTTTCGTTTTTGTTTTCGTTTTTGTTTTCGTTTTTGTTTTCGTTTTTGTTTTTGTTTTCGTTTTTGTTTTCGTTTTTGTTTTTGTTTTCCTTTTCGTTTTTGTTTGTGTTTTTGTTTTTGTCCTTGTTTCTGTCCTTGTCTTTGTCTTAATTGGTTTTTGTTTGTACGAGACTAAGTCCAGCGGCATAATGCTCTTCGATCGCACACGACCAAGTCCAGCGGCGTGTCGCTCCTAGGGCTGTTGCGAATACTTAAAAGTCCCTACGGTCAAAATCATTGGGTTGCGACTCACCTTTACGAGTTGCTCGCTCGCTGCGCTCGCTCGGAATGTTATAGCCTTACCTAAAACCAATCCACCTTGCGTTCGTTTTTCGAAAAGACCGCGATTTTCCGATAATTTACAGACGCGCGGGATCGGTTTTGAGGTTAGGCTAGTTTTATAAGAGCGAGCGAAGCGAGCGAGAAGCTACATCAATTCCCGCGCTATAGTTATATATCAAATGTTCTTTACTAACAATTCTCACCGATCGAAAGAAAGTTTCTGATTTGATAGAAGAATAACAGATATGTTTCGCTAGGTACGCGATTCGTGCTGATCGATGTATCTCGATGATGTTTTTGTTTTCGTTTTTGTTTTCGTTTTTGTTTTCGTTTTTGTTTTCGTTTTTGTTTTCGTTTTTGTTTTCGTTTTTGTTTTCGTTTTTGTTTTCGTTTTTGTTTTCGTTTTTGTTTACGTTTTTGTTTTCGTTTTTGTTTTCGTTTTTGTTTTCGTTTTTGTTTTCGTTTTTGTTTTCGTTTTTGTTTTCGTTTTTGTTTTCGTTTTTGTTTTCGTTTTTGTTTTCGTTTTTGTTTTCGTTTTTGTTTTCGTGTTTGTTTTCGTTTTTGTTTTCGTTTTCGTTTTCGTTTTTGTTTTCTTTTTTGTTTTCGTTTTTGTTTTCGTTTTTGTTTTCGTTTTTGTTTTCGTTTTTGTTTTCGTTTTTGTTTTCGTGTTTGTTTTCGTTTTTGTTTTCGTTTTTGTTTTCGTTTTTGTTTTCGTGTTTGTTTTCGTTTTTGTTTTCGTTTTTGTTTTCGTTTTTGTTTTTGTTTTCGTTTTTGTTTTCGTTTTTGTTTTTGTTTTCCTTTTCGTTTTTGTTTGTGTTTTTGTTTTTGTCCTTGTTTCTGTCCTTGTCTTTGTCTTAATTGGTTTTTGTTTGTACGAGACTAAGTCCAGCGGCATAATGCTCTTCGATCGCACACGACCAAGTCCAGCGGCGTGTCGCTCCTAGGGCTGTTGCGAATACTTAAAAGTCCCTACGGTCAAAATCATTGGATTGCGACTCACCTTTACGAGTTGCTCGCTCGCTGCGCTCGCTCGGAATGTTATAGCCTTACCTAAAACCAATCCACCTTGCGTTCGTTTTTCGAAAAGACCGCGATTTTCCGATAATTTACAGACGCGCGGGATCGGTTTTGAGGTTAGGCTAGTTTTATAAGAGCGAGCGAAGCGAGCGAGAAGCTACATCAATTCCCGCGCTATAGTTATATATCAAATGTTCTTTACTAACAATTCTCACCGATCGAAAGAAAGTTTCTGATTTGATAGAAGAATAACAGATATGTTTCGCTAGGTACGCGATTCGTGCTGATCGATGTATCTCGATGATGTTTTTGTTTTCGTTTTTGTTTTCGTTTTTGTTTTCGTTTTTGTTTTCGTTTTTCTTTTCGTGTTTGTTTTCGTTTTTGTTTTCGTTTTTGTTTTCGTTTTTGTTTTCGTTTTTGTTTTCGTTTTTGTTTTCGTTTTTGTTTTCGTTTTTGTTTTTGTTTTCGTTTTTGTTTTCGTTTTTGTTTTCGTTTTTGTTTTCGTTTTTGTTTTCGTTTTTGTTTTCGTTTTTGTTTTTGTTTTCGTTTTTGTTTTCGTTTTTGTTTTCGTTTTTGTTTTCGTTTTTGTTTTCGTTTTTGTTTTCGTGTTTGTTTTCGTTTTTGTTTTCGTTTTTGTTATCGTTTTTGTTTTTGTTTTCGTTTTTGTTCTTGTTTTTGTCCTTGTTTCTGTCCTTGTCTTTGTCTTAATTGGTTTTTGTTTGTACGAGACTAAGTCCAGCGGCATAATGCTCTTCGATCGCACACGACCAAGTCCAGCGGCGTGTCGCTCCTAGGGCTGTTGCGAATACTTAAAAGTCCCTACGGTCAAAATCATTGGGTTGCGACTCACCTTTACGAGTTGCTCGCTCGCTGCGCTCGCTCGGAATGTTATAGCCTTACCTAAAACCAATCCACCTTGCGTTCGTTTTTCGAAAAGACCGCGATTTTCCGATAATTTACAGACGCGCGGGATCGGTTTTGAGGTTAGGCTAGTTTTATAAGAGCGAGCGAAGCGAGCGAGAAGCTACATCAATTCCCGCGCTATAGTTATATATCAAATGTTCTTTACTAACAATTCTCACCGATCGAAAGAAAGTTTCTGATTTGATAGAAGAATAACAGATATGTTTCGCTAGGTACGCGATTCGTGCTGATCGATGTATCTCGATGATGTTTTTGTTTTCGTTTTTGTTTTCGTTTTTGTTTTCGTTTTTGTTTTCGTTTTTCTTTTCGTGTTTGTTTTCGTTTTTGTTTTCGTTTTTGTTTTCTTTTTTGTTTTCGTTTTTGTTTTCGTTTTTGTTTTCTTTTTTGTTTTCGTTTTTGTTTTTGTTTTTGTTTTTGTTTTCGTTTTTGTTTTCGTTTTTGTTTTCGTTTTTGTTTTCGTTTTTGTTTTCGTTTTTGTTTTCGTTTTTGTTTTCGTTTTTGTTTTTGTTTTCGTTTTTGTTTTCGTTTTTGTTTTCGTTTTTGTTTTCGTTTTTGTTTTCGTTTTTGTTTTCGTTTTTGTTTTCGTTTTTGTTTTCGTTTTTGTTTTTGTTTTCGTTTTCGTTTTTGTTTTCCTTTTCGTTTTTGTTTGTGTTTTTGTTTTCGTTTTTGTTTTCGTTTTTGTTTTCGTTTTTGTTTTCGTTTTTGTTTTCGTTTTTGTTTTCGTTTTTGTTTTCGTGTTTGTTTTCGTTTTTGTTTTCGTTTTTGTTTTCGTTTTTGTTTTTGTTTTCGTTTTTGTTTTCGTTTTTGTTTTTGTTTTCCTTTTCGTTTTTGTTTGTGTTTTTGTTTTTGTCCTTGTTTCTGTCCTTGTCTTTGTCTTAATTGGTTTTTGTTTGTACGAGACTAAGTCCAGCGGCATAATGCTCTTCGATCCCACACGACCAAGTCCAGCGGCGTGTCGCTCCTAGGGCTGTTGCGAATACTTAAAAGTCCCTACGGTCAAAATCATTGGGTTGCGACTCACCTTTACGAGTTGCTCGCTCGCTGCGCTCGCTCGGAATGTTATAGCCTTACCTAAAACCAATCCACCTTGCGTTCGTTTTTCGAAAAGACCGCGATTTTCCGATAATTTACAGACGCGCGGGATCGGTTTTGAGGTTAGGCTAGTTTTATAAGAGCGAGCGAAGCGAGCGAGAAGCTACATCAATTCCCGCGCTATAGTTATATATCAAATGTTCTTTACTAACAATTCTCACCGATCGAAAGAAAGTTTCTGATTTGATAGAAGAATAACAGATATGTTTCGCTAGGTACGCGATTCGTGCTGATCGATGTATCTCGATGATGTTTTTGTTTTCGTTTTTGTTTTCGTTTTTGTTTTCGTTTTTGTTTTCGTTTTTGTTTTCGTTTTTGTTTTCGTTTTTGTTTTCGTTTTTGTTTTCGTTTTTGTTTTCGTTTTTGTTTTCGTTTTTGTTTTCGTTTTTGTTTTCGTTTTCGTTTTCGTTTTTGTTTTCTTTTTTGTTTACGTTTTTGTTTTCTTTTTTGTTTTCGTTTTTGTTTTCGTTTTTGTTTTCGTTTTTGTTTTCGTTTTTGTTTTCGTTTTTGTTTTCGTTTTTGTTTTCGTTTTTGTTTTCGTTTTTGTTTTCGTTTTTGATTTCGTTTTTGTTTTCGTTTTTGTTTTCGTTTTTGTTTTCGTTTTTGTTTTCGTTTTTGTTTTCGTTTTTGTTTTCGTTTTTGTTTTCGTTTTTGTTTTTGTTTTCCTTTTCGTTTTTGTTTTTGTTTTCGTTTTTGTTTTCGTTTTTGTTTTCGTTTTTGTTTTCGTTTTTGTTTTCGTTTTTGTTTTCGTTTTTGTTTTCGTTTTTGTTTTCGTTTTTGTTTTCGTTTTTGTTTTCGTTTTTGTTTTCGTTTTTGTTTTCGTTTTTGTTTTCGTTTTCGTTTTCGTTTTTGTTTTCTTTTTTGTTTTCGTTTTTGTTTTCTTTTTTGTTTTCGTTTTTGTTTTCGTTTTTGTTTTTTTTTTTGTTTTCGTTTTTGTTTTCGTTTTTGTTTTCGTTTTTGTTTTCGTTTTTGTTTTCGTTTTTGTTTTCGTTTTTGATTTCGTTTTTGTTTTCGTTTTTGTTTTCGTTTTTGTTTTCGTTTTTGTTTTCGTTTTTGTTTTCGTTTTTGTTTTCGTTTTTGTTTTCGTTTTTGTTTTTGTTTTCCTTTTCGTTTTTGTTTGTGTTTTCGTTTTTGTTTTCGTTTTTCTTTTCGTGTTTGTTTTCGTTTTTGTTTTCGTTTTTGTTTTCTTCTTTGTTTTCGTTTTTGTTTTCGTTTTTGTTTTCTTTTTTGTTTTCGTTTTTGTTTTCGTTTTTGTTTTCGTTTTTGTTTTCGTTTTTGTTTTCGTTTTTGTTTTCGTTTTTGTTTTCGTTTTTGTTTTCGTTTTTGTTTTCGTTTTTGTTTTTGTTTTCGTTTTTGTTTTCGTTTTTGTTTTCGTTTTTGTTTTCGTTTTTGTTTTCGTTTTTGTTTTCGTTTTTGTTTTTGTTTTTGTTTTTGTTTTCGTTTTTGTTTTCGTTTTTGTTTTTGTTTTCCTTTTCGTTTTTGTTTGTGTTTTTGTTTTCGTTTTTGTTTTCGTTTTTGTTTTCGTTTTTGTTTTCGTTTTTGTTTTCGTTTTTGATTTCGTTTTTGTTTTCGTTTTTGTTTTCGTTTTTGTTTTCGTTTTTGTTTTCGTTTTTGTTTTCGTTTTTGTTTTCGTTTTTGTTTTCGTGTTTGTTTTCTTTTTTGTTTTCGTTTTTGTTTTCGTTTTTGTTTTTGTTTTTGTTTTTGTTTTCGTTTTTGTTTTTGTTTTCGTTTTTGTTTTTGTTTTTGTCCTTGTTTCTGTCCTTGTCTTTGTCTTAATTGGTTTTTGTTTGTACGAGACTAAGTCCAGCGGCATAATGCTCTTCGATCGCACACGACCAAGTCCAGCGGCGTGTCGCTCCTAGGGCTGTTGCGAATACTTAAAAGTCCCTACGGTCAAAATCATTGGGTTGCGACTCACCTTTACGAGTTGCTCGCTCGCTGCGCTCGCTCGGAATGTTATAGCCTTACCTAAAACCAATCCACCTTGCGTTCGTTTTTCGAAAAGACCGCGATTTTCCGATAATTTACAGACGCGCGGGATCGGTTTTGAGGTTAGGCTAGTTTTATAAGAGCGAGCGAAGCGAGCGAGAAGCTACATCAATTCCCGCGCTATAGTTATATATCAAATGTTCTTTACTAACAATTCTCACCGATCGAAAGAAAGTTTCTGATTTGATAGAAGAATAACAGATATGTTTCGCTAGGTACGCGATTCGTGCTGATCGATGTATCTCGATGATGTTTTTGTTTTCGTTTTTGTTTTCGTTTTTGTTTTCGTTTTTGTTTTCGTTTTTCTTTTCGTGTTTGTTTTCGTTTTTGTTTTCGTTTTTGTTTTCGTTTTTGTTTTCGTTTTTGTTTTCGTTTTTGTTTTCGTTTTTGTTTTCGTTTTTGTTTTTGTTTTCGTTTTTGTTTTCGTTTTTGTTTTCGTTTTTGTTTTCGTTTTTGTTTTCGTTTTTGTTTTCGTTTTTGTTTTTGTTTTCGTTTTTGTTTTCGTTTTTGTTTTCGTTTTTGTTTTCGTTTTTGTTTTCGTTTTTGTTTTCGTGTTTGTTTTCGTTTTTGTTTTCGTTTTTGTTATCGTTTTTGTTTTTGTTTTCGTTTTTGTTCTTGTTTTTGTCCTTGTTTCTGTCCTTGTCTTTGTCTTAATTGGTTTTTGTTTGTACGAGACTAAGTCCAGCGGCATAATGCTCTTCGATCGCACACGACCAAGTCCAGCGGCGTGTCGCTCCTAGGGCTGTTGCGAATACTTAAAAGTCCCTACGGTCAAAATCATTGGGTTGCGACTCACCTTTACGAGTTGCTCGCTCGCTGCGCTCGCTCGGAATGTTATAGCCTTACCTAAAACCAATCCACCTTGCGTTCGTTTTTCGAAAAGACCGCGATTTTCCGATAATTTACAGACGCGCGGGATCGGTTTTGAGGTTAGGCTAGTTTTATAAGAGCGAGCGAAGCGAGCGAGAAGCTACATCAATTCCCGCGCTATAGTTATATATCAAATGTTCTTTACTAACAATTCTCACCGATCGAAAGAAAGTTTCTGATTTGATAGAAGAATAACAGATATGTTTCGCTAGGTACGCGATTCGTGCTGATCGATGTATCTCGATGATGTTTTTGTTTTCGTTTTTGTTTTCGTTTTTGTTTTCGTTTTTGTTTTCGTTTTTGTTTTCGTTTTTGTTTTCGTTTTTGTTTTCGTTTTTGTTTTCGTTTTTGTTTTCGTTTTTGTTTTCGTTTTTGTTTTCGTTTTTGTTTTCGTTTTTGTTTTCGTTTTCGTTTTCGTTTTTGTTTTCTTTTTTGTTTACGTTTTTGTTTTCTTTTTTGTTTTCGTTTTTGTTTTCGTTTTTGTTTTCTTTTTTGTTTTCGTTTTTGTTTTCGTTTTTGTTTTCGTTTTTGTTTTCGTTTTTGTTTTCGTTTTTGTTTTCGTTTTTGATTTCGTTTTTGTTTTCGTTTTTGTTTTCGTTTTTGTTTTCGTTTTTGTTTTCGTTTTTGTTTTCGTTTTTGTTTTCGTTTTTGTTTTCGTGTTTGTTTTCGTTTTTGTTTTCGTTTTTGTTTTCGTTTTTGTTTTTGTTTTCGTTTTTGTTTTCGTTTTTGTTTTTGTTTTCCTTTTCGTTTTTGTTTGTGTTTTTGTTTTTGTCCTTGTTTCTGTCCTTGTCTTTGTCTTAATTGGTTTTTGTTTGTACGAGACTAAGTCCAGCGGCATAATGCTCTTCGATCGCACACGACCAAGTCCAGCGGCGTGTCGCTCCTAGGGCTGTTGCGAATACTTAAAAGTCCCTACGGTCAAAATCATTGGGTTGCGACTCACCTTTACGAGTTGCTCGCTCGCTGCGCTCGCTCGGAATGTTATAGCCTTACCTAAAACCAATCCACCTTGCGTTCGTTTTTCGAAAAGACCGCGATTTTCCGATAATTTACAGACGCGCGGGATCGGTTTTGAGGTTAGGCTAGTTTTATAAGAGCGAGCGAAGCGAGCGAGAAGCTACATCAATTCCCGCGCTATAGTTATATATCAAATGTTCTTTACTAACAATTCTCACCGATCGAAAGAAAGTTTCTGATTTGATAGAAGAATAACAGATATGTTTCGCTAGGTACGCGATTCGTGCTGATCGATGTATCTCGATGATGTTTTTGTTTTCGTTTTTGTTTTCGTTTTTGTTTTCGTTTTTGTTTTCGTTTTTCTTTTCGTGTTTGTTTTCGTTTTTGTTTTCGTTTTTGTTTTCTTTTTTGTTTTCGTTTTTGTTTTCGTTTTTGTTTTCTTTTTTGTTTTCGTTTTTGTTTTTGTTTTTGTTTTCGTTTTTGTTTTCGTTTTTGTTTTCGTTTTTGTTTTCGTTTTTGTTTTCGCTTTTGTTTTCGTTTTTGTTTTCGTTTTTGTTTTTGTTTTCGTTTTTGTTTTCGTTTTTGTTTTCGTTTTTGTTTTCGTTTTTGTTTTCGTTTTTGTTTTCGTTTTTGTTTTCGTTTTTGTTTTCGTTTTTGTTTTTGTTTTCGTTTTCGTTTTTGTTTTCCTTTTCGTTTTTGTTTGTGTTTTTGTTTTCGTTTTTGTTTTCGTTTTTGTTTTCGTTTTTGTTTTCGTTTTTGTTTTCGTTTTTGTTTTCGTTTTTGTTTTCGTGTTTGTTTTCGTTTTTGTTTTCGTTTTTGTTTTCGTTTTTGTTTTTGTTTTCGTTTTTGTTTTCGTTTTTGTTTTTGTTTTCCTTTTCGTTTTTGTTTGTGTTTTTGTTTTTGTCCTTGTTTCTGTCCTTGTCTTTGTCTTAATTGGTTTTTGTTTGTACGAGACTAAGTCCAGCGGCATAATGCTCTTCGATCGCACACGACCAAGTCCAGCGGCGTGTCGCTCCTAGGGCTGTTGCGAATACTTAAAAGTCCCTACGGTCAAAATCATTGGGTTGCGACTCACCTTTACGAGTTGCTCGCTCGCTGCGCTCGCTCGGAATGTTATAGCCTTACCTAAAACCAATCCACCTTGCGTTCGTTTTTCGAAAAGACCGCGATTTTCCGATAATTTACAGACGCGCGGGATCGGTTTTGAGGTTAGGCTAGTTTTATAAGAGCGAGCGAAGCGAGCGAGAAGCTACATCAATTCCCGCGCTATAGTTATATATCAAATGTTCTTTACTAACAATTCTCACCGATCGAAAGAAAGTTTCTGATTTGATAGAAGAATAACAGATATGTTTCGCTAGGTACGCGATTCGTGCTGATCGATGTATCTCGATGATGTTTTTGTTTTCGTTTTTGTTTTCGTTTTTGTTTTCGTTTTTGTTTTCGTTTTTGTTTTCGTTTTTGTTTTCGTTTTTGTTTTCGTTTTTGTTTTCGTTTTTGTTTTCGTTTTTGTTTTCGTTTTTGTTTTCGTTTTTGTTTTCGTTTTTGTTTTCGTTTTCGTTTTCGTTTTTGTTTTCTTTTTTGTTTACGTTTTTGTTTTCTTTTTTGTTTTCGTTTTTGTTTTCGTTTTTGTTTTCTTTTTTGTTTTCGTTTTTGTTTTCGTTTTTGTTTTCGTTTTTGTTTTCGTTTTTGTTTTCGTTTTTGTTTTCGTTTTTGATTTCGTTTTTGTTTTCGTTTTTGTTTTCGTTTTTGTTTTCGTTTTTGTTTTCGTTTTTGTTTTCGTTTTTGTTTTCGTTTTTGTTTTCGTTTTTGTTTTTGTTTTCCTTTTCGTTTTTGTTTTTGTTTTCGTTTTTGTTTTCGTTTTTGTTTTCGTTTTTGTTTTCGTTTTTGTTTTCGTTTTTGTTTTCGTTTTTGTTTTCGTTTTTGTTTTCGTTTTTGTTTTCGTTTTTGTTTTCGTTTTTGTTTTCGTTTTTGTTTTCGTTTTTGTTTTCGTTTTCGTTTTCGTTTTTGTTTTCTTTTTTGTTTACGTTTTTGTTTTCTTTTTTGTTTTCGTTTTTGTTTTCGTTTTTGTTTTCTTTTTTGTTTTCGTTTTTGTTTTCGTTTTTGTTTTCGTTTTTGTTTTCGTTTTTGTTTTCGTTTTTGTTTTCGTTTTTGATTTCGTTTTTGTTTTCGTTTTTGTTTTCGTTTTTGTTTTCGTTTTTGTTTTCGTTTTTGTTTTCGTTTTTGTTTTCGTTTTTGTTTTTGTTTTCCTTTTCGTTTTTGTTTGTGTTTTCGTTTTTGTTTTCGTTTTTCTTTTCGTGTTTGTTTTCGTTTTTGTTTTCGTTTTTGTTTTCTTTTTTGTTTTCGTTTTTGTTTTCGTTTTTGTTTTCTTTTTTGTTTTCGTTTTTGTTTTCGTTTTTGTTTTCGTTTTTGTTTTCGTTTTTGTTTTCGTTTTTGTTTTCGTTTTTGTTTTCGTTTTTGTTTTCGTTTTTGTTTTCGTTTTTGTTTTCGTTTTTTTTTTCGTTTTTGTTTTCGTTTTTGTTTTCGTTTTTGTTTTCGTTTTTGTTTTCGTTTTTGTTTTTGTTTTTGTTTTTGTTTTCGTTTTTGTTTTTGTTTTCGTTTTTGTTTTTGTTTTCCTTTTCGTTTTTGTTTGTGTTTTTGTTTTCGTTTTTGTTTTCGTTTTTGTTTTCGTTTTTGTTTTCGTTTTTGTTTTCGTTTTTGATTTCGTTTTTGTTTTCGTTTTTGTTTTCGTTTTTGTTTTCGTTTTTGTTTTCGTTTTTGTTTTCGTTTTTGTTTTCGTTTTTGTTTTCGTGTTTGTTTTCTTTTTTGTTTTCGTTTTTGTTTTCGTTTTTGTTTTTGTTTTCGTTTTTGTTTTTGTTTTCGTTTTTGTTTTCGTTTTTGTTTTTGTTTTCCTTTTCGTTTTTGTTTGTGTTTTTGTTTTCGTTTTTGTTTTCGTTTTTGTTTTCGTTTTTGTTTTCGTTTTTGTTTTCGTTTTTGATTTCGTTTTTGTTTTCGTTTTTGTTTTCGTTTTTGTTTTCGTTTTTGTTTTCGTTTTTGTTTTCGTTTTTGTTTTCGTTTTTGTTTTCGTGTTTGTTTTCTTTTTTGTTTTCGTTTTTGTTTTCGTTTTTGTTTTTGTTTTCGTTTTTGTTTTTGTTTTCGTTTTTGTTTTCGTTTTTGTTTTCTTTTTTGTTTTCGTTTTTGTTTTCGTTTTTGTTTTCGTTTTTGTTTTCGTTTTTGTTTTCGTTTTTGTTTTCGTTTTTGATTTCGTTTTTGTTTTCGTTTTTGTTTTCGTTTTTGTTTTCGTTTTTGTTTTCGTTTTTGTTTTCGTTTTTGTTTTCGTTTTTGTTTTCGTTTTTGTTTTTGTTTTCCTTTTCGTTTTTGTTTGTGTTTTCGTTTTTGTTTTCGTTTTTCTTTTCGTGTTTGTTTTCGTTTTTGTTTTCGTTTTTGTTTTTTTTTTTGTTTTCGTTTTTGTTTTCGTTTTTGTTTTCTTTTTTGTTTTCGTTTTTGTTTTCGTTTTTGTTTTCGTTTTTGTTTTCGTTTTTGTTTTCGTTTTTGTTTTCGTTTTTGTTTTCGTTTTTGTTTTCGTTTTTGTTTTCGTTTTTGTTTTCGTTTTTGTTTTTGTTTTCGTTTTTTTTTTCGTTTTTGTTTTCGTTTTTGTTTTCGTTTTTGTTTTCGTTTTTGTTTTCGTTTTTGTTTTTGTTTTTGTTTTTGTTTTCGTTTTTGTTTTCGTTTTTGTTTTTGTTTTCCTTTTCGTTTTTGTTTGTGTTTTTGTTTTCGTTTTTGTTTTCGTTTTTGTTTTCGTTTTTGTTTTCGTTTTTGTTTTCGTTTTTGATTTCGTTTTTGTTTTCGTTTTTGTTTTCGTTTTTGTTTTCGTTTTTGTTTTCGTTTTTGTTTTCGTTTTTGTTTTCGTTTTTGTTTTCGTGTTTGTTTTCTTTTTTGTTTTCGTTTTTGTTTTCGTTTTTGTTTTTGTTTTCGTTTTTGTTTTTGTTTTCGTTTTTGTTTTTGTTTTTGTCCTTGTTTCTGTCCTTGTCTTTGTCTTAATTGGTTTTTGTTTGTACGAGACTAAGTCCAGCGGCATAATGCTCTTCGATCGCACACGACCAAGTCCAGCGGCGTGTCGCTCCTAGGGCTGTTGCGAATACTTAAAAGTCCCTACGGTCAAAATCATTGGGTTGCGACTCACCTTTACGAGTTGCTCGCTCGCTGCGCTCGCTCGGAATGTTATAGCCTTACCTAAAACCAATCCACCTTGCGTTCGTTTTTCGAAAAGACCGCGATTTTCCGATAATTTACAGACGCGCGGGATCGGTTTTGAGGTTAGGCTAGTTTTATAAGAGCGAGCGAAGCGAGCGAGAAGCTACATCAATTCCCGCGCTATAGTTATATATCAAATGTTCTTTACTAACAATTCTCACCGATCGAAAGAAAGTTTCTGATTTGATAGAAGAATAACAGATATGTTTCGCTAGGTACGCGATTCGTGCTGATCGATGTATCTCGATGATGTTTTTGTTTTCGTTTTTGTTTTCGTTTTTGTTTTCGTTTTTGTTTTCGTTTTTCTTTTCGTGTTTGTTTTCGTTTTTGTTTTCGTTTTTGTTTTCTTTTTTGTTTTCGTTTTTGTTTTCGTTTTTGTTTTCTTTTTTGTTTTCGTTTTTGTTTTTGTTTTTGTTTTCGTTTTTGTTTTCGTTTTTGTTTTCGTTTTTGTTTTCGTTTTTGTTTTCGTTTTTGTTTTCGTTTTTGTTTTCGTTTTTGTTTTTGTTTTCGTTTTTGTTTTCGTTTTTGTTTTCGTTTTTGTTTTCGTTTTTGTTTTCGTTTTTGTTTTCGTTTTTGTTTTCGTTTTTGTTTTTGTTTTCGTTTTTGTTTTCGTTTTTGTTTTTGTTTTCCTTTTCGTTTTTGTTTGTGTTTTTGTTTTCGTTTTTGTTTTCGTTTTTGTTTTCGTTTTTGTTTTCGTTTTTGTTTTCGTTTTTGTTTTCGTTTTTGTTTTCGTTTTTGTTTTTGTTTTCGTTTTTGTTTTCGTTTTTGTTTTTGTTTTCCTTTTCGTTTTTGTTTGTGTTTTTGTTTTTGTCCTTGTTTCTGTCCTTGTCTTTGTTTTTATTGGTTTTTGTTTGTACGAGACTAAGTCCAGCGGCATAATGCTCTTCGATCGCACACGACCAAGTCCAGCGGCGTGTCGCTCCTAGGGCTGTTGCGAATACTTAAAAGTCCCTACGGTCAAAATCATTGGGTTGCGACTCACCTTTACGAGTTGCTCGCTCGCTGCGCTCGCTCGGAATGTTATAGCCTTACCTAAAACCAATCCACCTTGCGTTCGTTTTTCGAAAAGACCGCGATTTTCCGATAATTTACAGACGCGCGGGATCGGTTTTGAGGTTAGGCTAGTTTTATAAGAGCGAGCGAAGCGAGCGAGAAGCTACATCAATTCCCGCGCTATAGTTATATATCAAATGTTCTTTACTAACAATTCTCACCGATCGAAAGAAAGTTTCTGATTTGATAGAAGAATAACAGATATGTTTCGCTAGGTACGCGATTCGTGCTGATCGATGTATCTCGATGATGTTTTTGTTTTCGTTTTTGTTTTCGTTTTTGTTTTCGTTTTTGTTTTCGTTTTTGTTTTCGTTTTTGTTTTCGTTTTTGTTTTCGTTTTTGTTTTCGTTTTTGTTTTCGTTTTTGTTTACGTTTTTGTTTTCGTTTTTGTTTTCGTTTTTGTTTTCGTTTTTGTTTTCGTTTTTGTTTTCGTTTTTGTTTTCGTTTTTGTTTTCGTTTTTGTTTTCGTTTTTGTTTTCGTTTTTGTTTTCGTGTTTGTTTTCGTTTTTGTTTTCGTTTTTGTTTTCTTTTTTGTTTTCGTTTTTGTTTTTGTTTTCGTTTTCGTGTTTGTTTTCGTTTTTGTTTTCGTTTTCGTTTTCGTTTTTGTTTTCTTTTTTGTTTTCGTTTTTGTTTTCGTTTTTGTTTTCGTTTTTGTTTTCGTTTTTGTTTTCGTTTTTGTTTTCGTTTTTGTTTTCGTTTTTGTTTTCGTTTTTGTTTTCGTTTTTGTTTTCGTTTTTGTTTTCGTGTTTGTTTTCGTTTTTGTTTTCGTTTTTGTTTTCGTTTTCGTTTTCGTTTTCGTTTTCGTTTTCGTTTTCGTTTTCGTTTTCGTTTTCGTTTTCGTTTTCGTTTTCGTTTTCGTTTTCGTTTTCGTTTTCGTTTTCGTTTTCGTTTTCGTTTTTGTTTTCGTTTTTGTTTTCGTTTTTGTTTTCGTTTTTGTTTTCGTTTTTGTTTTCGTTTTTGTTTTCGTTTTTGTTTTCGTTTTTGTTTTCGTGTTTGTTTTCGTTTTTGTTTTCGTTTTTGTTTTCGTTTTTGTTTTTGTTTTCGTTTTTGTTTTTGTTTTTGTCCTTGTTTCTGTCCTTGTCTTTGTCTTAATTGGTTTTTGTTTGTACGAGACTAAGTCCAGCGGCATAATGCTCTTCGATCGCACACGACCAAGTCCAGCGGCGTGTCGCTCCTAGGGCTGTTGCGAATACTTAAAAGTCCCTACGGTCAAAATCATTGGGTTGCGACTCACCTTTACGAGTTGCTCGCTCGCTGCGCTCGCTCGGAATGTTATAGCCTTACCTAAAACCAATCCACCTTGCGTTCGTTTTTCGAAAAGACCGCGATTTTCCGATAATTTACAGACGCGCGGGATCGGTTTTGAGGTTAGGCTAGTTTTATAAGAGCGAGCGAAGCGAGCGAGAAGCTACATCAATTCCCGCGCTATAGTTATATATCAAATGTTCTTTACTAACAATTCTCACCGATCGAAAGAAAGTTTCTGATTTGATAGAAGAATAACAGATATGTTTCGCTAGGTACGCGATTCGTGCTGATCGATGTATCTCGATGATGTTTTTGTTTTCGTTTTTGTTTTCGTTTTTGTTTTCGTTTTTGTTTTCGTTTTTGTTTTCGTTTTTGTTTTCGTTTTTGTTTTCGTTTTTGTTTTCGTTTTTGTTTTCGTTTTTGTTTTCGTTTTTGTTTTCGTTTTTGTTTTCGTTTTTGTTTTCGTTTTTGTTTTCGTTTTTGATTTCGTTTTTGTTTT
The DNA here is from genome assembly GCF_905332965.1 of Bombus pascuorum. NCBI lineage: Eukaryota > Metazoa > Arthropoda > Insecta > Hymenoptera > Apidae > Bombus > Bombus pascuorum. The sequence continues at coordinate 1,174,193 of NW_026869736.1, read as the reverse complement.
CGTTTTTGTTTTCGTTTTTGTTTTCGTTTTTGTTTTCGTTTTTGTTTTCGTTTTTGTTTTCGTTTTTGTTTTTGTTTTCGTTTTTGTTTTTGTTTTTGTCCTTGTTTCTGTCCTTGTCTTTGTCTTAATTGGTTTTTGTTTGTACGAGACTAAGTCCAGCGGCATAATGCTCTTCGATCGCACACGACCAAGTCCAGCGGCGTGTCGCTCCTAGGGCTGTTGCGAATACTTAAAAGTCCCTACGGTCAAAATCATTGGGTTGCGACTCACCTTTACGAGTTGCTCGCTCGCTGCGCTAGCTCGGAATGTTATAGCCTTACCTAAAACCAATCCACCTTGCGTTCGTTTTTCGAAAAGACCGCGATTTTCCGATAATTTACAGACGCGCGGGATCGGTTTTGAGGTTAGGCTAGTTTTATAAGAGCGAGCGAAGCGAGCGAGAAGCTACATCAATTCCCGCGCTATAGTTATATATCAAATGTTCTTTACTAACAATTCTCACCGATCGAAAGAAAGTTTCTGATTTGATAGAAGAATAACAGATATGTTTCGCTAGGTACGCGATTCGTGCTGATCGATGTATCTCGATGATGTTTTTGTTTTCGTTTTTGTTTTCGTTTTTGTTTTCGTTTTTGTTTTCGTTTTTGTTTTCGTTTTTGTTTTCGTTTTTGTTTTCGTTTTTGTTTTCGTTTTTGTTTTCGTTTTTGTTTTCGTTTTTGTTTTCGTTTTTGTTTTCGTGTTTGTTTTCGTTTTTGTTTTCGTTTTCGTTTTCGTTTTTGTTTTCTTTTTTGTTTTCGTTTTTGTTTTCGTTTTTGTTTTCGTTTTTGTTTTCGTTTTTGTTTTCGTTTTTGTTTTCGTTTTTGTTTTCGTTTTTGTTTTCGTTTTTGTTTTCGTTTTTGATTTCGTTTTTGTTTTCGTTTTTGTTTTCGTTTTTGTTTTCGTTTTTGTTTTCGTTTTTGTTTTCGTTTTTGTTTTCGTTTTTGTTTTCGTTTTTGTTTTCGTTTTTGTTTTCGTTTTTGTTTTTGTTTTCGTTTTTGTTTTCGTTTTTGTTTTCGTTTTTGTTTTCGTTTTTGTTTTCGTTTTTGTTTTCGTTTTTGTTTTCGTGTTTGTTTTCGTTTTTGTTTTCGTTTTCGTTTTCGTTTTTGTTTTCTTTTTTGTTTTCGTTTTTGTTTTCGTTTTTGTTTTCGTTTTTGTTTTCGTTTTTGTTTTCGTTTTTGTTTTCGTTTTTGTTTTCGTGTTTGTTTTCGTTTTTGTTTTCGTTTTTGTTTTCGTTTTTGTTTTTGTTTTCGTTTTTGTTTTCGTTTTTGTTTTTGTTTTCCTTTTCGTTTTTGTTTGTGTTTTTGTTTTTGTCCTTGTTTCTGTCCTTGTCTTTGTCTTAATTGGTTTTTGTTTGTACGAGACTAAGTCCAGCGGCATAATGCTCTTCGATCGCACACGACCAAGTCCAGCGGCGTGTCGCTCCTAGGGCTGTTGCGAATACTTAAAAGTCCCTACGGTCAAAATCATTGGGTTGCGACTCACCTTTACGAGTTGCTCGCTCGCTGCGCTAGCTCGGAATGTTATAGCCTTACCTAAAACCAATCCACCTTGCGTTCGTTTTTCGAAAAGACCGCGATTTTCCGATAATTTACAGACGCGCGGGATCGGTTTTGAGGTTAGGCTAGTTTTATAAGAGCGAGCGAAGCGAGCGAGAAGCTACATCAATTCCCGCGCTATAGTTATATATCAAATGTTCTTTACTAACAATTCTCACCGATCGAAAGAAAGTTTCTGATTTGATAGAAGAATAACAGATATGTTTCGCTAGGTACGCGATTCGTGCTGATCGATGTATCTCGATGATGTTTTTGTTTTCGTTTTTGTTTTCGTTTTTGTTTTCGTTTTTGTTTTCGTTTTTGTTTTCGTTTTTGTTTTCGTTTTTGTTTTCGTTTTTGTTTTCGTTTTCGTTTTCGTTTTCGTTTTCGTTTTCGTTTTCGTTTTCGTTTTTGTTTTCGTTTTCGTTTTCGTTTTTGTTTTCGTTTTTGTTTTCGTCTTTGTTTTCGTTTTTGTTTTCGTCTTTGTTTTCGTTTTTGTTTTCGTTTTTGTTTTCGTTTTTGTTTTCGTTTTTGTTTTCGTTTTTGTTTTCGTTTTTGTTTTCGTTTTTGTTTTCGTTTTTGTTTTCGTTTTTGTTTTCGTTTTTGATTTCGTTTTTGTTTTCGTTTTTGTTTTCGTTTTTGTTTTCGTTTTTGTTTTCGTTTTTGTTTTCGTTTTTGTTTTCGTTTTTGTTTTCGTTTTTGTTTTCGTTTTTGTTTTCGTTTTTGTTTTCGTGTTTGTTTTCGTTTTTGTTTTCGTTTTCGTTTTCGTTTTTGTTTTCTTTTTTGTTTTCGTTTTTGTTTTCGTTTTTGTTTTCGTTTTTGTTTTCGTTTTTGTTTTCGTTTTTGTTTTCGGTTTTGTTTTCGTTTTTGTTTTCGTTTTTGTTTTCGTTTTTGTTTTCGTTTTTGTTTTCGTTTTTGTTTTCGTTTTTGTTTTCGTTTTTGTTTTCGTTTTTGTTTTCGTTTTTGTTTTCGTTTTTGTTTTCGTTTTTGTTTTCGTGTTTGTTTTCGTTTTTGTTTTCGTTTTCGTTTTCGTTTTTGTTTTCTTTTTTGTTTTCGTTTTTGTTTTCGTTTTTGTTTTCGTTTTTGTTTTCGTTTTTGTTTTCGTTTTTGTTTTCGTTTTTGTTTTCGTTTTTGTTTTCGTTTTTGTTTTCGTTTTTGATTTCGTTTTTGTTTTCGTTTTTGTTTTCGTTTTTGTTTTCGTTTTTGTTTTCGTTTTTGTTTTCGTTTTTGTTTTCGTTTTTGTTTTCGTTTTTGTTTTCGTTTTTGTTTTCGTTTTTGTTTTTGTTTTCGTTTTTGTTTTCGTTTTTGTTTTCGTTTTTGTTTTCGTTTTTGTTTTCGTTTTTGTTTTCGTTTTTGTTTTCGTGTTTGTTTTCGTTTTTGTTTTCGTTTTCGTTTTCGTTTTTGTTTTCTTTTTTGTTTTCGTTTTTGTTTTCGTTTTTGTTTTCGTTTTTGTTTTCGTTTTTGTTTTCGTTTTTGTTTTCGTTTTTGTTTTCGTGTTTGTTTTCGTTTTTGTTTTCGTTTTTGTTTTCGTTTTTGTTTTTGTTTTCGTTTTTGTTTTCGTTTTTGTTTTTGTTTTCCTTTTCGTTTTTGTTTGTGTTTTTGTTTTTGTCCTTGTTTCTGTCCTTGTCTTTGTCTTAATTGGTTTTTGTTTGTACGAGACTAAGTCCAGCGGCATAATGCTCTTCGATCGCACACGACCAAGTCCAGCGGCGTGTCGCTCCTAGGGCTGTTGCGAATACTTAAAAGTCCCTACGGTCAAAATCATTGGGTTGCGACTCACCTTTACGAGTTGCTCGCTCGCTGCGCTCGCTCGGAATGTTATAGCCTTACCTAAAACCAATCCACCTTGCGTTCGTTTTTCGAAAAGACCGCGATTTTCCTATAATTTACAGACGCGCGGGATCGGTTTTGAGGTTAGGCTAGTTTTATAAGAGCGAGCGAAGCGAGCGAGAAGCTACATCAATTCCCGCGCTATAGTTATATATCAAATGTTCTTTACTAACAATTCTCACCGATCGAAAGAAAGTTTCTGATTTGATAGAAGAATAACAGATATGTTTCGCTAGGTACGCGATTCGTGCTGATCGATGTATCTCGATGATGTTGTTGTTTTCGTTTTTGTTTTCGTTTTTGTTTTCGTTTTTGTTTTCGTTTTTCTTTTCGTGTTTGTTTTCGTTTTTGTTTTCGTTTTTGTTTTCTTTTTTGTTTTCGTTTTTGTTTTCGTTTTTGTTTTCGTTTTTGTTTTCGTTTTTGTTTTCGTTTTTGTTTTCGTTTTTGTTTTCGTTTTTGTTTTTGTTTTTGTTTTCGTTTTTGTTTTCGTTTTTGTTTTCGTTTTTGTTTTCGTTTTTGTTTTCGTTTTTGTTTTCGTTTTTGTTTTCGTTTTTGTTTTCGTTTTTGTTTTCGTTTTTGTTTTCGTTTTTGTTTTCGTTTTTGTTTTCCTTTTTGTTTTCGTTTTTGTTTTCGTGTTTGTTTTCGTTTTCGTTTTCGTTTTCGTTTTTGTTTTCTTTTTTGTTTTCGTTTTTGTTTTCGTTTTTGTTTTTGTTTTTGTTTTCGTTTTTGTTTTCGTTTTTGTTTTCGTTTTTGTTTTCGTTTTTGTTTTCGTGTTTGTTTTCGTTTTTGTTTTCGTTTTTGTTTTCGTTTTTGATTTCGTTTTTGTTTTCGTTTTTGTTTTCGTTTTTGTTTTCGTTTTTGTTTTCGTTTTTGTTTTCGTTTTTGTTTTCGTTTTTGTTTTCGTTTTTGTTTTCGTGTTTGTTTTCGTGTTTGTTTTCGTTTTTGTTTTTGTTTTCCTTTTCGTTTTTGTTTGTGTTTTTGTTTTTGTCCTTGTTTCTGTCCTTGTCTTTGTCTTAATTGGTTTTTGTTTGTACGAGACTAAGTCCAGCGGCATAATGCTCTTCGATCGCACACGACCAAGTCCAGCGGCGTGTCGCTCCTAGGGCTGTTGCGAATACTTAAAAGTCCCTACGGTCAAAATCATTGGGTTGCGACTCACCTTTACGAGTTGCTCGCTCGCTGCGCTCGCTCGGAATGTTATAGCCTTACCTAAAACCAATCCACCTTGCGTTCGTTTTTCGAAAAGACCGCGATTTTCCGATAATTTACAGACGCGCGGGATCGGTTTTGAGGTTAGGCTAGTTTTATAAGAGCGAGCGAAGCGAGCGAGAAGCTACATCAATTCCCGCGCTATAGTTATATATCAAATGTTCTTTACTAACAATTCTCACCGATCGAAAGAAAGTTTCTGATTTGATAGAAGAATAACAGATATGTTTCGCTAGGTACGCGATTCGTGCTGATCGATGTATCTCGATGATGTTTTTGTTTTCGTTTTTGTTTTCGTTTTTGTTTTCGTTTTTGTTTTCGTTTTTGTTTTCGTTTTTGTTTTCGTTTTTGTTTTCGTTTTTGTTTTCGTTTTCGTTTTCGTTTTCGTTTTCGTTTTCGTTTTCGTTTTTGTTTTCGTTTTCGTTTTCGTTTTTGTTTTCGTTTTTGTTTTCGTCTTTGTTTTCGTTTTTGTTTTCGTCTTTGTTTTCGTTTTTGTTTTCGTTTTTGTTTTCGTTTTTGTTTTCGTTTTTGTTTTCGTTTTTGTTTTCGTTTTTGTTTTCGTTTTTGTTTTCGTTTTTGTTTTCGTTTTTGTTTTCGTTTTTGATTTCGTTTTTGTTTTCGTTTTTGTTTTCGTTTTTGTTTTCGTTTTTGATTTCGTTTTTGTTTTCGTTTTTGTTTTCGTTTTTGTTTTCGTTTTTGTTTTCGTTTTTGTTTTCGTTTTTGTTTTCGTTTTTGTTTTCGTTTTTGTTTTCGTTTTTGTTTTCGTGTTTGTTTTCGTTTTTGTTTTCGTTTTCGTTTTCGTTTTTGTTTTCTTTTTTGTTTTCGTTTTTGTTTTCGTTTTTGTTTTCGTTTTTGTTTTCGTTTTTGTTTTCGTTTTTGTTTTCGGTTTTGTTTTCGTTTTTGTTTTCGTTTTTGTTTTCGTTTTTGTTTTCGTTTTTGTTTTCGTTTTTGTTTTCGTGTTTGTTTTCGTTTTTGTTTTCGTTTTTGTTTTCGTTTTTGTTTTTGTTTTCGTTTTTGTTTTTGTTTTTGTCCTTGTTTCTGTCCTTGTCTTTGTCTTAATTGGTTTTTGTTTGTACGAGACTAAGTCCAGCGGCATAATGCTCTTCGATCGCACACGACCAAGTCCAGCGGCGTGTCGCTCCTAGGGCTGTTGCGAATACTTAAAAGTCCCTACGGTCAAAATCATTGGGTTGCGACTCACCTTTACGAGTTGCTCGCTCGCTGCGCTCGCTCGGAATGTTTCAGCCTTACCTAAAACCAATCCACCTTGCGTTCGTTTTTCGAAAAGACCGCGATTTTCCTATAATTTACAGACGCGCGGGATCGGTTTTGAGGTTAGGCTAGTTTTATAAGAGCGAGCGAAGCGAGCGAGAAGCTACATCAATTCCCGCGCTATAGTTATATATCAAATGTTCTTTACTAACAATTCTCACCGATCGAAAGAAAGTTTCTGATTTGATAGAAGAATAACAGATATGTTTCGCTAGGTACGCGATTCGTGCTGATCGATGTATCTCGATGATGTTTTTGTTTTCGTTTTTGTTTTCGTTTTTGTTTTCGTTTTTGTTTTCGTGTTTGTTTTCGTTTTTGTTTTCGTTTTTGTTTTCGTGTTTGTTTTCGTTTTTGTTTTCGTTTTCGTTTTCGTTTTTGTTTTCTTTTTTGTTTTCGTTTTTGTTTTCGTTTTTGTTTTCGTTTTTGTTTTCGTTTTTGTTTTCGTTTTTGTTTTCGTTTTTGTTTTCGTTTTTGTTTTCGTTTTTGTTTTCGTTTTTGATTTCGTTTTTGTTTTCGTTTTTGTTTTCGTTTTTGTTTTCGTTTTTGTTTTCGTTTTTGTTTTCGTTTTTGTTTTCGTTTTTGTTTTCGTTTTTGTTTTCGTTTTTGTTTTCGTTTTTGTTTTTGTTTTCGTTTTTGTTTTCGTTTTTGTTTTCGTTTTTGTTTTCGTTTTTGTTTTCGTTTTTGTTTTCGTTTTTGTTTTCGTGTTTGTTTTCGTTTTTGTTTTCGTTTTCGTTTTCGTTTTTGTTTTCTTTTTTGTTTTCGTTTTTGTTTTCGTTTTTGTTTTCGTTTTTGTTTTCGTTTTTGTTTTCGTTTTTGTTTTCGTTTTTGTTTTCGTGTTTGTTTTCGTTTTTGTTTTCGTTTTTGTTTTCGTTTTTGTTTTTGTTTTCGTTTTTGTTTTCGTTTTTGTTTTTGTTTTCCTTTTCGTTTTTGTTTGTGTTTTTGTTTTTGTCCTTGTTTCTGTCCTTGTCTTTGTCTTAATTGGTTTTTGTTTGTACGAGACTAAGTCCAGCGGCATAATGCTCTTCGATCGCACACGACCAAGTCCAGCGGCGTGTCGCTCCTAGGGCTGTTGCGAATACTTAAAAGTCCCTACGGTCAAAATCATTGGGTTGCGACTCACCTTTACGAGTTGCTCGCTCGCTGCGCTCGCTCGGAATGTTATAGCCTTACCTAAAACCAATCCACCTTGCGTTCGTTTTTCGAAAAGACCGCGATTTTCCGATAATTTACAGACGCGCGGGATCGGTTTTGAGGTTAGGCTAGTTTTATAAGAGCGAGCGAAGCGAGCGAGAAGCTACATCAATTCCCGCGCTATAGTTATATATCAAATGTTCTTTACTAACAATTCTCACCGATCGAAAGAAAGTTTCTGATTTGATAGAAGAATAACAGATATGTTTCGCTAGGTACGCGATTCGTGCTGATCGATGTATCTCGATGATGTTTTTGTTTTCGTTTTTGTTTTCGTTTTTGTTTTCGTTTTTGTTTTCGTTTTTGTTTTCGTTTTTGTTTTCGTTTTTGTTTTCGTTTTTGTTTTCGTTTTCGTTTTCGTTTTCGTTTTCGTTTTCGTTTTCGTTTTCGTTTTCGTTTTCGTTTTCGTTTTCGTTTTCGTTTTCGTTTTTGTTTTCGTTTTCGTTTTCGTTTTTGTTTTCGTTTTTGTTTTCGTCTTTGTTTTCGTTTTTGTTTTCGTCTTTGTTTTCGTTTTTGTTTTCGTTTTTGTTTTCGTTTTTGTTTTCGTTTTTGTTTTCGTTTTTGTTTTCGTTTTTGTTTTCGTTTTTGTTTTCGTTTTTGTTTTCGTTTTTGTTTTCGTTTTTGATTTCGTTTTTGTTTTCGTTTTTGTTTTCGTTTTTGTTTTCGTTTTTGTTTTCGTTTTTGTTTTCGTTTTTGTTTTCGTTTTTGTTTTCGTTTTTGTTTTCGTTTTTGTTTTCGTGTTTGTTTTCGTTTTTGTTTTCGTTTTCGTTTTCGTTTTTGTTTTCTTTTTTGTTTTCGTTTTTGTTTTCGTTTTTGTTTTCGTTTTTGTTTTCGTTTTTGTTTTCGTTTTTGTTTTCGTTTTTGTTTTCGGTTTTGTTTTCGTTTTTGTTTTCGTTTTTGTTTTCGTTTTTGTTTTCGTTTTTGTTTTCGTTTTTGTTTTCGTGTTTGTTTTCGTTTTTGTTTTCGTTTTTGTTTTCGTTTTTGTTTTTGTTTTCGTTTTTGTTTTTGTTTTTGTCCTTGTTTCTGTCCTTGTCTTTGTCTTAATTGGTTTTTGTTTGTACGAGACTAAGTCCAGCGGCATAATGCTCTTCGATCGCACACGACCAAGTCCAGCGGCGTGTCGCTCCTAGGGCTGTTGCGAATACTTAAAAGTCCCTACGGTCAAAATCATTGGGTTGCGACTCACCTTTACGAGTTGCTCGCTCGCTGCGCTCGCTCGGAATGTTTCAGCCTTACCTAAAACCAATCCACCTTGCGTTCGTTTTTCGAAAAGACCGCGATTTTCCTATAATTTACAGACGCGCGGGATCGGTTTTGAGGTTAGGCTAGTTTTATAAGAGCGAGCGAAGCGAGCGAGAAGCTACATCAATTCCCGCGCTATAGTTATATATCAAATGTTCTTTACTAACAATTCTCACCGATCGAAAGAAAGTTTCTGATTTGATAGAAGAATAACAGATATGTTTCGCTAGGTACGCGATTCGTGCTGATCGATGTATCTCGATGATGTTGTTGTTTTCGTTTTTGTTTTCGTTTTTGTTTTCGTTTTTGTTTTCGTTTTTCTTTTCGTGTTTGTTTTCGTTTTTGTTTTCGTTTTTGTTTTCTTTTTTGTTTTCGTTTTTGTTTTCGTTTTTGTTTTCGTTTTTGTTTTCGTTTTTGTTTTCGTTTTTGTTTTCGTTTTTGTTTTCGTTTTTGTTTTTGTTTTTGTTTTCGTTTTTGTTTTCGTTTTTGTTTTCGTTTTTGTTTTCGTTTTTGTTTTCGTTTTTGTTTTCGTTTTTGTTTTCGTTTTTGTTTTCGTTTTTGTTTTCGTTTTTGTTTTCGTTTTTGTTTTCGTTTTTGTTTTCGTTTTTGTTTTCGTTTTTGTTTTCGTGTTTGTTTTCGTTTTCGTTTTCGTTTTCGTTTTCGTTTTTGTTTTCTTTTTTGTTTTCGTTTTTGTTTTCGTTTTTGTTTTTGTTTTTGTTTTCGTTTTTGTTTTCGTTTTTGTTTTCGTTTTTGTTTTCGTTTTTGTTTTCGTGTTTGTTTTCGTTTTTGTTTTCGTTTTTGTTTTCGTTTTTGATTTCGTTTTTGTTTTCGTTTTTGTTTTCGTTTTTGTTTTCGTTTTTGTTTTCGTTTTTGTTTTCGTTTTTGTTTTCGTTTTTGTTTTCGTTTTTGTTTTCGTGTTTGTTTTCGTGTTTGTTTTCGTTTTTGTTTTTGTTTTCCTTTTCGTTTTTGTTTGTGTTTTTGTTTTTGTCCTTGTTTCTGTCCTTGTCTTTGTCTTAATTGGTTTTTGTTTGTACGAGACTAAGTCCAGCGGCATAATGCTCTTCGATCGCACACGACCAAGTCCAGCGGCGTGTCGCTCCTAGGGCTGTTGCGAATACTTAAAAGTCCCTACGGTCAAAATCATTGGGTTGCGACTCACCTTTACGAGTTGCTCGCTCGCTGCGCTCGCTCGGAATGTTATAGCCTTACCTAAAACCAATCCACCTTGCGTTCGTTTTTCGAAAAGACCGCGATTTTCCGATAATTTACAGACGCGCGGGATCGGTTTTGAGGTTAGGCTAGTTTTATAAGAGCGAGCGAGAAGCTACATCAATTCCCGCTCTATAGTTATATATCAAATGTTCTTTACTAACAATTCTCACCGATCGAAAGAAAGTTTCTGATTTGATAGAAGAATAACAGATATGTTTCGCTAGGTACGCGATTCGTGCTGATCGATGTATCTCGATGATGTTTTTGTTTTCGTTTTTGTTTTCGTTTTTGTTTTCGTTTTTGTTTTCGTTTTTCTTTTCGTGTTTGTTTTCGTTTTTGTTTTCGTTTTTGTTTTCGTTTTTGTTTTCGTTTTTGTTTTCGTTTTCGTTTTCGTTTTCGTTTTTGTTTTCTTTTTTGTTTTCGTTTTTGTTTTCTTTTTTGTTTTCGTTTTTGTTTTCGTTTTTGTTTTCGTTTTTGTTTTCGTGTTTGTTTTCGTTTTTGTTTTCGTTTTTGTTTTTGTTTTCGTTTTCGTTTTTGTTTTTGTCCTTGTTTCTGTCCTTGTCTTTGTCTTAATTGGTTTTTGTTTGTACGAGACTAAGTCCAGCGGCATAATGCTCTTCGATCGCACACGACCAAGTCCAGCGGCGTGTCGCTCCTAGGGCTGTTGCGAATACTTAAAAGTCCCTACGGTCAAAATCATTGGGTTGCGACTCACCTTTACGAGTTGCTCGCTCGCTGCGCTCGCTCGGAATGTTATAGCCTTACCTAAAACCAATCCACCTTGCGTTCGTTTTTCGAAAAGACCGCGATTTTCCGATAATTTACAGACGCGCGGGATCGGTTTTGAGGTTAGGCTAGTTTTATAAGAGCCAGCGAAGCGAGCGAGAAGCTACATCAATTCCCGCGCTATAGTTATATATCAAATGTTCTTTACTAACAATTCTCACCGATCGAAAGAAAGTTTCTGATTTGATAGAAGAATAACAGATATGTTTCGCTAGGTACGCGATTCGTGCTGATCGATGTATCTCGATGATGTTTTTGTTTTCGTTTTTGTTTTCGTTTTTGTTTTCGTTTTTGTTTTTGTTTTCGTTTTTGTTTTCGTTTTTGTTTTTGTTTTCCTTTTCGTTTTTGTTTGTGTTTTTGTTTTTGTCCTTGTTTCTGTCCTTGTCTTTGTCTTAATTGGTTTTTGTTTGTACGAGACTAAGTCCAGCGGCATAATGCTCTTCGATCGCACACGACCAAGTCCAGCGGCGTGTCGCTCCTAGAGCTGTTGCGAATACTTAAAAGTCCCTACGGTCAAAATCATTGGGTTGCGACTCACCTTTACGAGTTGCTCGCTCGCTGCGCTCGCTCGGAATGTTATAGCCTTACCTAAAACCAATCCACCTTGCGTTCGTTTTTCGAAAAGACCGCGATTTTCCGATAATTTACAGACGCGCGGGATCGGTTTTGAGGTTAGGCTAGTTTTATAAGAGCGAGCGAAGCGAGCGAGAAGCTACATCAATTCCCGCGCTATAGTTATATATCAAATGTTCTTTACTAACAATTCTCACCGATCGAAAGAAAGTTTCTGATTTGATAGAAGAATAACAGATATGTTTCGCTAGGTACGCGATTCGTGCTGATCGATGTATCTCGATGATGTTTTTGTTTTCGTTTTTGTTTTCGTTTTTGTTTTCGTTTTTGTTTTCGTTTTTGTTTTCGTTTTTGTTTTCGTTTTTGTTTTTGTTTTCCTTTTCGTTTTTGTTTGTGTTTTCGTTTTTGTTTTCGTTTTTGTTTTCGTTTTTGTTTTCGTTTTTGTTTTCGTTTTTGTTTTCGTTTTTGTTTTCGTGTTTGTTTTCGTTTTTGTTTTCGTTTTTGTTTTCGTTTTTGTTTTCGTTTTTGTTTTCGTTTTTGTTTTCGTTTTTGTTTTCTTTTTTGTTTTCGTTTTTGTTTTCGTTTTTGTTTTCGTTTTTGTTTTCGTTTTTGTTTTCGTTTTTGTTTTCGTTTTTGTTTTCGTTTTTGTTTTCGTTTTTGTTTTCGTTTTTGTTTTCGTGTTTGTTTTCGTTTTTGTTTTCGTTTTTGTTTTCGTTTTTGTTTTTGTTTTCGTTTTTGTTTTTGTTTTTGTCCTTGTTTCTGTCCTTGTCATTGTCTTAATTGGTTTTTGTTTGTACGAGACTAAGTCCAGCGGCATAATGCTCTTCGATCGCACACGACCAAGTCCAGCGGCGTGTCGCTCCTAGGGCTGTTGCGAATACTTAAAAGTCCCTACGGTCAAAATCATTGGGTTGCGACTCACCTTTACGAGTTGCTCGCTCGCTGCGCTCGCTCGGAATGTTATAGCCTTACCTAAAACCAATCCACCTTGCGTTCGTTTTTCGAAAAGACCGCGATTTTCCGATAATTTACAGACGCGCGGGATCGGTTTTGAGGTTAGGCTAGTTTTATAAGAGCGAGCGAGAAGCTACATCAATTCCCGCTCTATAGTTATATATCAAATGTTCTTTACTAACAATTCTCACCGATCGAAAGAAAGTTTCTGATTTGATAGAAGAATAACAGATATGTTTCGCTAGGTACGCGATTCGTGCTGATCGATGTATCTCGATGATGTTTTTGTTTTCGTTTTTGTTTTCGTTTTTGTTTTCGTTTTTGTTTTCGTTTTTCTTTTCGTGTTTGTTTTCGTTTTTGTTTTCGTTTTTGTTTTCGTTTTTGTTTTCGTTTTTGTTTTCGTTTTCGTTTTCGTTTTCGTTTTTGTTTTCTTTTTTGTTTTCGTTTTTGTTTTCTTTTTTGTTTTCGTTTTTGTTTTCGTTTTTGTTTTCGTTTTTGTTTTCGTGTTTGTTTTCGTTTTTGTTTTCGTTTTTGTTTTTGTTTTCGTTTTCGTTTTTGTTTTTGTCCTTGTTTCTGTCCTTGTCTTTGTCTTAATTGGTTTTTGTTTGTACGAGACTAAGTCCAGCGGCATAATGCTCTTCGATCGCACACGACCAAGTCCAGCGGCGTGTCGCTCCTAGGGCTGTTGCGAATACTTAAAAGTCCCTACGGTCAAAATCATTGGGTTGCGACTCACCTTTACGAGTTGCTCGCTCGCTGCGCTCGCTCGGAATGTTATAGCCTTACCTAAAACCAATCCACCTTGCGTTCGTTTTTCGAAAAGACCGCGATTTTCCGATAATTTACAGACGCGCGGGATCGGTTTTGAGGTTAGGCTAGTTTTATAAGAGCCAGCGAAGCGAGCGAGAAGCTACATCAATTCCCGCGCTATAGTTATATATCAAATGTTCTTTACTAACAATTCTCACCGATCGAAAGAAAGTTTCTGATTTGATAGAAGAATAACAGATATGTTTCGCTAGGTACGCGATTCGTGCTGATCGATGTATCTCGATGATGTTTTTGTTTTCGTTTTTGTTTTCGTTTTTGTTTTCGTTTTTGTTTTTGTTTTCGTTTTTGTTTTCGTTTTTGTTTTTGTTTTCCTTTTCGTTTTTGTTTGTGTTTTTGTTTTTGTCCTTGTTTCTGTCCTTGTCTTTGTCTTAATTGGTTTTTGTTTGTACGAGACTAAGTCCAGCGGCATAATGCTCTTCGATCGCACACGACCAAGTCCAGCGGCGTGTCGCTCCTAGAGCTGTTGCGAATACTTAAAAGTCCCTACGGTCAAAATCATTGGGTTGCGACTCACCTTTACGAGTTGCTCGCTCGCTGCGCTCGCTCGGAATGTTATAGCCTTACCTAAAACCAATCCACCTTGCGTTCGTTTTTCGAAAAGACCGCGATTTTCCGATAATTTACAGACGCGCGGGATCGGTTTTGAGGTTAGGCTAGTTTTATAAGAGCGAGCGAAGCGAGCGAGAAGCTACATCAATTCCCGCGCTATAGTTATATATCAAATGTTCTTTACTAACAATTCTCACCGATCGAAAGAAAGTTTCTGATTTGATAGAAGAATAACAGATATGTTTCGCTAGGTACGCGATTCGTGCTGATCGATGTATCTCGATGATGTTTTTGTTTTCGTTTTTGTTTTCGTTTTTGTTTTCGTTTTTGTTTTCGTTTTTGTTTTCGTTTTTGTTTTCGTTTTTGTTTTTGTTTTCCTTTTCGTTTTTGTTTGTGTTTTCGTTTTTGTTTTCGTTTTTGTTTTCGTTTTTGTTTTCGTTTTTGTTTTCGTTTTTGTTTTCGTTTTTGTTTTCGTGTTTGTTTTCGTTTTTGTTTTCGTTTTTGTTTTCGTTTTTGTTTTCGTTTTTGTTTTCGTTTTTGTTTTCGTTTTTGTTTTCTTTTTTGTTTTCGTTTTTGTTTTCGTTTTTGTTTTCGTTTTTGTTTTCGTTTTTGTTTTCGTTTTTGTTTTCGTTTTTGTTTTCGTGTTTGTTTTCGTTTTTGTTTTCGTTTTTGTTTTCGTTTTTGTTTTTGTTTTCGTTTTTGTTTTTGTTTTTGTCCTTGTTTCTGTCCTTGTCATTGTCTTAATTGGTTTTTGTTTGTACGAGACTAAGTCCAGCGGCATAATGCTCTTCGATCGCACACGACCAAGTCCAGCGGCGTGTCGCTCCTAGGGCTGTTGCGAATACTTAAAAGTCCCTACGGTCAAAATCATTGGGTTGCGACTCACCTTTACGAGTTGCTCGTTCGCTGCGCTCGCTCGGAATGTTATAGCCTTACCTAAAACCAATCCACCTTGCGTTCGTTTTTCGAAAAGACCGCGATTTTCCGATAATTTACAGACGCGCGGGATCGGTTTTGAGGTTAGGCTAGTTTTATAAGAGCGAGCGAAGCGAGCGAGAAGCTACATCAATTCCCGCGCTATAGTTATATATCAAATGTTCTTTACTAACAATTCTCACCGATCGAAAGAAAGTTTCTGATTTGATAGAAGAATAACAGATATGTTTCGCTAGGTACGCGATTCGTGCTGATCGATGTATCTCGATGATGTTGTTGTTTTCGTTTTTGTTTTCGTTTTTGTTTTCGTTTTTGTTTTCGTTTTTGTTTTCGTTTTTGTTTTCGTTTTTGTTTTCGTTTTTGTTTTCGTTTTTGTTTTCGTTTTTGTTTTCGTTTTTGTTTTCGTTTTTGATTTCGTTTTTGTTTTCGTTTTTGTTTTCGTTTTTGTTTTCGTTTTTGTTTTCGTTTTTGTTTTCGTTTTTGTTTTCGTTTTTGTTTTCGTTTTTGTTTTCGTGTTTGTTTTCGTTTTTGTTTTCGTTTTTGTTTTTGTTTTCCTTTTCGTTTTTGTTTGTGTTTTTGTTTTTGTCCTTGTTTCTGTCCTTGTCTTTGTCTTAATTGGTTTTTGTTTGTACGAGACTAAGTCCAGCGGCATAATGCTCTTCGATCGCACACGACCAAGTCCAGCGGCGTGTCGCTCCTAGGGCTGTTGCGAATACTTAAAAGTCCCTACGGTCAAAATCATTGGGTTGCGACTCACCTTTACGAGTTGCTCGCTCGCTGCGCTCGCTCGGAATGTTATAGCCTTACCTAAAACCAATCCACCTTGCGTTCGTTTTTCGAAAAGACCGCGATTTTCCGATAATTTACAGACGCGCGGGATCGGTTTTGAGGTTAGGCTAGTTTTATAAGAGCGAGCGAAGCGAGCGAGAAGCTACATCAATTCCCGCGCTATAGTTATATATCAAATGTTCTTTACTAACAATTCTCACCGATCGAAAGAAAGTTTCTGATTTGATAGAAGAATAACAGATATGTTTCGCTAGGTACGCGATTCGTGCTGATCGATGTATCTCGATGATGTTTTTGTTTTCGTTTTTGTTTTTGTTTTCGTTTTTGTTTTCGTTTTTGTTTTTGTTTTCCTTTTCGTTTTTGTTTGTGTTTTTGTTTTTGTCCTTGTTTCTGTCCTTGTCTTTGTCTTAATTGGTTTTTGTTTGTACGAGACTAAGTCCAGCGGCATAATGCTCTTCGATCGCACACGACCAAGTCCAGCGGCGTGTCGCTCCTAGAGCTGTTGCGAATACTTAAAAGTCCCTACGGTCAAAATCATTGGGTTGCGACTCACCTTTACGAGTTGCTCGCTCGCTGCGCTCGCTCGGTATGTTATAGCCTTACCTAAAACCAATCCACCTTGCGTTCGTTTTTCGAAAAGACCGCGATTTTCCGATAATTTACAGACGCGCGGGATCGGTTTTGAGGTTAGGCTAGTTTTATAAGAGCGAGCGAAGCGAGCGAGAAGCTACATCAATTCCCGCGCTATAGTTATATATCAAATGTTCTTTACTAACAATTCTCACCGATCGAAAGAAAGTTTCTGATTTGATAGAAGAATAACAGATATGTTTCGCTAGGTACGCGATTCGTGCTGATCGATGTATCTCGATGATGTTTTTGTTTTCGTTTTTGTTTTCGTTTTTGTTTTCGTTTTTGTTTTCGTTTTTGTTTTCGTTTTTGTTTTCGTTTTTGTTTTTGTTTTCCTTTTCGTTTTTGTTTGTGTTTTCGTTTTTGTTTTCGTTTTTGTTTTCGTTTTTGTTTTCGTTTTTGTTTTCGTTTTTCTTTTCGTGTTTGTTTTCGTTTTTGTTTTTGTTTTCCTTTTCGTTTTTGTTTGTGTTTTTGTTTTTGTCCTTGTTTCTGTCCTTGTCTTTGTCTTAATTGGTTTTTGTTTGTACGAGACTAAGTCCAGCGGCATAATGCTCTTCGATCGCACACGACCAAGTCCAGCGGCGTGTCGCTCCTAGGGCTGTTGCGAATACTTAAAAGTCCCTACGGTCAAAATCATTGGGTTGCGACTCACCTTTACGAGTTGCTCGCTCGCTGCGCTCGCTCGGAATGTTATAGCCTTACCTAAAACCAATCCACCTTGCGTTCGTTTTTCGAAAAGACCGCGATTTTCCGATAATTTACAGACGCGCGGGATCGGTTTTGAGGTTAGGCTAGTTTTATAAGAGCGAGCGAAGCGAGCGAGAAGCTACATCAATTCCCGCGCTATAGTTATATATCAAATGTTCTTTACTAACAATTCTCACCGATCGAAAGAAAGTTTCTGATTTGATAGAAGAATAACAGATATGTTTCGCTAGGTACGCGATTCGTGCTGATCGATGTATCTCGATGATGTTTTTGTTTTCGTTTTTGTTTTCGTTTTTGTTTTCGTTTTTGTTTTCGTTTTTCTTTTCGTGTTTGTTTTCGTTTTTGTTTTCGTTTTTGTTTTCGTTTTTGTTTTCGTTTTTGTTTTCGTTTTTGTTTTCGTTTTTGTTTTCGTTTTTGTTTTCGTTTTTGTTTTTGTTTTTGTTTTCGTTTTTGTTTTCGTTTTTGTTTTCGTTTTTGTTTTCGTTTTTGTTTTCGTTTTTGTTTTCGTTTTTGTTTTTGTTTTCGTTTTTGTTTTCGTTTTTGTTTTCGTTTTTGTTTTCGTTTTTGTTTTCGTTTTTGTTTTCGTTTTTGTTTTTGTTTTCGTTTTTGTTTTCGTTTTTGTTTTCGTTTTTGTTTTCGTTTTTGTTTTCGATTTTGTTTTCGTTTTTGTTTTTGCTTTCGTTTTTGTTTTCGTTTTTGTTTTTGTTTTCCTTTTCGTTTTTGTTTTCGTTTTTGTTTTCGTTTTTGTTTTCGTTTTTGTTTTCGTTTTTGTTTTCGTTTTTGTTTTCGTTTTTGTTTTCGTTTTTGTTTTCGTTTTTGTTTTCGTTTTTGTTTTCGTTTTTGTTTTCGTTTTTGATTTCGTTTTTGTTTTCGTTTTTGTTTTCGTTTTTGTTTTCGTTTTTGTTTTCGTTTTTGTTTTCGTTTTTGTTTTCGTTTTTGTTTTCGTGTTTGTTTTCGTTTTTGTTTTCGTTTTCGTTTTTGTTTTTGTTTTCGTTTTCGTTTTTGTTTTTGTTTTCGTTTTTGTTTTCGTTTTTGTTTTCGTTTTTGTTTTCGTTTTTGTTTTCGTTTTTGTTTTCGTTTTCGTTTTCGTTTTTGTTTTCTTTTTTGTTTTCGTTTTTGTTTTCTTTTTTGTTTTCGTTTTTGTTTTCGTTTTTGTTTTCGTTTTTGTTTTCGTTTTTGTTTTCGTTTTTGTTTTCGTTTTTGTTTTCGTTTTTGTTTTCGTTTTTGTTTTCGTTTTTGATTTCGTTTTTGTTTTCGTTTTTGTTTTCGTTTTTGTTTTCGTTTTTGTTTTCGTTTTTGTTTTCGTTTTTGTTTTCGTGTTTGTTTTCGTTTTTGTTTTCGTTTTTGTTTTCGTTTTTGTTTTCGTTTTGGTTTTCGTTTTTGTTTTCGTTTTTGTTTTCGTTTTTGTTTTTGTTTTCGTTTTTGTTTTCGTTTTTGTTTTTGTTTTCCTTTTCGTTTTTGTTTGTGTTTTTGTTTTCGTTTTTGTTTTCGTTTTTGTTTTCGTTTTTGTTTTCGTTTTTGTTTTCGTTTTTATTTTCGTTTTTGTTTTCGTGTTTGTTTTCGTTTTTGTTTTCGTTTTTTTTTCGTTTTTGTTTTCGTTTTTGTTTTCGTTTTTGTTTTCGTTTTCGTTTTTGTTTTCTTTTTTGTTTTCGTTTTTGTTTTCTTTTTTGTTTTCGTTTTTGTTTTCGTTTTTGTTTTCGTTTTTGTTTTCGTTTTTGTTTTCGTTTTTGTTTTCGTTTTTGTTTTCGTTTTTGTTTTCGTTTTTGTTTTCGTTTTTGATTTCGTTTTTGTTTTCGTTTTTGTTTTCGTTTATGTTTTCGTTTTTGTTTTCGTTTTTGTTTTCGTTTTTGTTTTCGTTTTTGTTTTCGTTTTTGTTTTCGTTTTTGTTTTTGTTTTCGTTTTTGTTTTTGTTTTTGTCCTTGTTTCTGTCCTTGTCTTTGTCTTAATTGGTTTTTGTTTGTACGAGACTAAGTCCAGCGGCATAATGCTCTTCGATCGCACACGACCAAGTCCAGCGGCGTGTCGCTCCTAGGGCTGTTGCGAATACTTAAAAGTCCCTACGGTCAAAATCATTGGGTTGCGACTCACCTTTACGAGTTGCTCGCTCGCTGCGCTCGCTCGGAATGTTATAGCCTTACCTAAAACCAATCCACCTTGCGTTCGTTTTTCGAAAAGACCGCGATTTTCCGATAATTTACAGACGCGCGGGATCGGTTTTGAGGTTAGGCTAGTTTTATAAGAGCGAGCGAAGCGAGCGAGAAGCTACATCAATTCCCGCGCTATAGTTATATATCAAATGTTCTTTACTAACAATTCTCACCGATCGAAAGAAAGTTTCTGATTTGATAGAAGAATAACAGATATGTTTCGCTAGGTACGCGATTCGTGCTGATCGATGTATCTCGATGATGTTGTTGTTTTCGTTTTTGTTTTCGTTTTTGTTTTCGTTTTTGTTTTCGTTTTTGTTTTCGTTTTTGTTTTCGTTTTTGTTTTCGTTTTTGTTTTCGTTTTTGTTTTCGTTTTTGTTTTCGTTTTTGTTTTCGTTTTTGATTTCGTTTTTGTTTTCGTTTTTGTTTTCGTTTTTGTTTTCGTTTTTGTTTTCGTTTTTGTTTTCGTTTTTGTTTTCGTTTTTGTTTTCGTTTTTGTTTTCGTTTTTGTTTTCGTGTTTGTTTTCGTTTTTGTTTTCGTTTTTGTTTTTGTTTTCCTTTTCGTTTTTGTTTGTGTTTTTGTTTTTGTCCTTGTTTCTGTCCTTGTCTTTGTCTTAATTGGTTTTTGTTTGTACGAGACTAAGTCCAGCGGCATAATGCTCTTCGATCGCACACGACCAAGTCCAGCGGCGTGTAGCTCCTAGGGCTGTTGCGAATACTTAAAAGTCCCTACGGTCAAAATCATTGGGTTGCGACTCACCTTTACGAGTTGCTCGCTCGCTGCGCTCGCTCGGAATGTTATAGCCTTACCTAAAACCAATCCACCTTGCGTTCGTTTTTCGAAAAGACCGCGATTTTCCGATAATTTACAGACGCGCGGGATCGGTTTTGAGGTTAGGCTAGTTTTATAAGAGCGAGCGAAGCGAGCGAGAAGCTACAACAATTCCCGCGCTATAGTTATATATCAAATGTTCTTTACTAACAATTCTCACCGATCGAAAGAAAGTTTCTGATTTGATAGAAGAATAACAGATATGTTTCGCTAGGTACGCGATTCGTGCTGATCGATGTATCTCGATGATGTTTTTGTTTTCGTTTTTGTTTTCGTTTTTGTTTTCGTTTTTGTTTTTGTTTTCGTTTTTGTTTTCGTTTTTGTTTTTGTTTTCCTTTTCGTTTTTGTTTGTGTTTTTGTTTTTGTCCTTGTTTCTGTCCTTGTCTTTGTCTTAATTGGTTTTTGTTTGTACGAGACTAAGTCCAGCGGCATAATGCTCTTCGATCGCACACGACCAAGTCCAGCGGCGTGTCGCTCCTAGAGCTGTTGCGAATACTTAAAAGTCCCTACGGTCAAAATCATTGGGTTGCGACTCACCTTTACGAGTTGCTCGCTCGCTGCGCTCGCTCGGAATGTTATAGCCTTACCTAAAACCAATCCACCTTGCGTTCGTTTTTCGAAAAGACCGCGATTTTCCGATAATTTACAGACGCGCGGGATCGGTTTTGAGGTTAGGCTAGTTTTATAAGAGCGAGCGAAGCGAGCGAGAAGCTACATCAATTCCCGCGCTATAGTTATATATCAAATGTTCTTTACTAACAATTCTCACCGATCGAAAGAAAGTTTCTGATTTGATAGAAGAATAACAGATATGTTTCGCTAGGTACGCGATTCGTGCTGATCGATGTATCTCGATGATGTTGTTGTTTTCGTTTTTGTTTTCGTTTTTGTTTTCGTTTTTGTTTTCGTTTTTCTTTTCGTGTTTGTTTTCGTTTTTGTTTTCGTTTTTGTTTTCGTTTTTGTTTTCGTTTTTGTTTTCGTTTTTGTTTTCGTTTTTGTTTTCGTTTTTGTTTTCGTTTTTGTTTTTGTTTTCGTTTTTGTTTTCGTTTTTGTTTTCGTTTTTGTTTTCGTTTTTGTTTTCGTTTTTGTTTTCGTTTTTGTTTTTGTTTTCGTTTTTGTTTTCGTTTTTGTTTTCGTTTTTGTTTTCGTTTTTGTTTTCGTTTTTGTTTTCGTTTTTGTTTTTGTTTTCGTTTTTGTTTTCGTTTTTGTTTTCGTTTTTGTTTTCGTTTTTGTTTTCGTTTTTGTTTTCGTTTTTGTTTTTGCTTTCGTTTTTGTTTTCGTTTTTGTTTTTGTTTTCCTTTTCGTTTTTGTTTTCGTTTTTGTTTTCGTTTTTGTTTTCGTTTTTGTTTTCGTTTTTGTTTTCGTTTTTGTTTTCGTTTTTGTTTTCGTTTTTGTTTTCGTTTTTGTTTTCGTTTTTGTTTTCGTTTTTGATTTCGTTTTTGTTTTCGTTTTTGTTTTCGTTTTTGTTTTCGTTTTTGTTTTCGTTTTTGTTTTCGTTTTTGTTTTCGTTTTTGTTTTCGTGTTTGTTTTCGTTTTTGTTTTCGTTTTCGTTTTTGTTTTTGTTTTTGTTTTCGTTTTTGTTTTCGTTTTTGTTTTCGTTTTTGTTTTCGTTTTTGTTTTCGTTTTTGTTTTCGTTTTTGTTTTCGTTTTTGTTTTCGTTTTCGTTTTCGTTTTTGTTTTCTTTTTTGTTTTCGTTTTTGTTTTCTTTTTTGTTTTCGTTTTTGTTTTCGTTTTTGTTTTCGTTTTTGTTTTCGTTTTTGTTTTCGTTTTTGTTTTCGTTTTTGTTTTCGTTTTTGTTTTCGTTTTTGTTTTCGTTTTTGATTTCGTTTTTGTTTTCGTTTTTGTTTTCGTTTTTGTTTTCGTTTTTGTTTTCGTTTTTGTTTTCGTTTTTGTTTTCGTTTTTGTTTTCGTGTTTGTTTTCGTTTTTGTTTTCGTTTTTGTTTTCGTTTTTGTTTTCGTTTTTGTTTTCGTTTTTGTTTTCGTTTTTGTTTTCGTTTTTGTTTTTGTTTTCGTTTTTGTTTTCGTTTTTGTTTTTGTTTTCCTTTTCGTTTTTGTTTGTGTTTTTGTTTTCGTTTTTGTTTTCGTTTTTGTTTTCGTTTTTGTTTTCGTTTTTGTTTTCGTTTTTGTTTTCGTGTTTGTTTTCGTTTTTGTTTTCGTGTTTGTTTTCGTTTTTGTTTTCGTTTTTTTTTCGTTTTTGTTTTCGTTTTTGTTTTCGTTTTTGTTTTCGTTTTCGTTTTTGTTTTCTTTTTTGTTTTCGTTTTTGTTTTCTTTTTTGTTTTCGTTTTTGTTTTCGTTTTTGTTTTCGTTTTTGTTTTCGTTTTTGTTTTCGTTTTTGTTTTCGTTTTTGTTTTCGTTTTTGTTTTCGTTTTTGATTTCGTTTTTGTTTTCGTTTTTGTTTTCGTTTATGTTTTCGTTTTTGTTTTCGTTTTTGTTTTCGTTTTTGTTTTCGTTTTTGTTTTCGTGTTTGTTTTCGTTTTTGTTTTCGTTTTTGTTTTCGTTTTTGTTTTTGTTTTCGTTTTTGTTTTTGTTTTTGTCCTTGTTTCTGTCCTTGTCTTTGTCTTAATTGGTTTTTGTTTGTACGAGACTAAGTCCAGCGGCATAATGCTCTTCGATCGCACACGACCAAGTCCAGCGGCGTGTCGCTCCTAGGGCTGTTGCGAATACTTAAAAGTCCCTACGGTCAAAATCATTGGGTTGCGACTCACCTTTACGAGTTGCTCGCTCGCTGCGCTCGCTCGGAATGTTATAGCCTTACCTAAAACCAATCCACCTTGCGTTCGTTTTTCGAAAAGACCGCGATTTTCCGATAATTTACAGACGCGCGGGATCGGTTTTGAGGTTAGGCTAGTTTTATAAGAGCGAGCGAAGCGAGCGAGAAGCTACATCAATTCCCGCGCTATAGTTATATATCAAATGTTCTTTACTAACAATTCTCACCGATCGAAAGAAAGTTTCTGATTTGATAGAAGAATAACAGATATGTTTCGCTAGGTACGCGATTCGTGCTGATCGATGTATCTCGATGATGTTTTTGTTTTCGTTTTTGTTTTCGTTTTTGTTTTCGTTTTTGTTTTCGTCTTTCTTTTCGTGTTTGTTTTCGTTTTTGTTTTCGTTTTTGTTTTCGTTTTTGTTTTCGTTTTTGTTTTCGTTTTCGTTTTCGTTTTTGTTTTCTTTTTTGTTTTCGTTTTTGTTTTCTTTTTTGTTTTCGTTTTTGTTTTCGTTTTTGTTTTCGTTTTTGTTTTCGTTTTTGTTTTCGTTTTTGTTTTCGTTTTTGTTTTCGTTTTTGTTTTCGTTTTTGTTTTCGTTTTTGATTTCGTTTTTGTTTTCGTTTTTGTTTTCGTTTTTGTTTTCGTTTTTGTTTTCGTTTTTGTTTTCGTTTTTGTTTTCGTTTTTGTTTTCGTTTTTGTTTTCGTGTTTGTTTTCGTTTTTGTTTTCGTTTTTGTTTTCGTTTTTGTTTTTGTTTTCGTTTTTGTTTTTGTTTTTGTCCTTGTTTCTGTCCTTGTCTTTGTCTTAATTGGTTTTTGTTTGTACGAGACTAAGTCCAGCGGCATAATGCTCTTCGATCGCACACGACCAAGTCCAGCGGCGTGTCGCTCCTAGGGCTGTTGCGAATACTTAAAAGTCCCTACGGTCAAAATCATTGGGTTGCGACTCACCTTTACGAGTTGCTCGCTCGCTGCGCTCGCTCGGAATGTTATAGCCTTACCTAAAACCAATCCACCTTGCGTTCGTTTTTCGAAAAGACCGCGATTTTCCGATAATTTACAGACGCGCGGGATCGGTTTTGAGGTTAGGCTAGTTTTATAAGAGCGAGCGAAGCGAGCGAGAAGCTACATCAATTCCCGCGCTATAGTTATATATCAAATGTTCTTTACTAACAATTCTCACCGATCGAAAGAAAGTTTCTGATTTGATAGAAGAATAACAGATATGTTTCGCTAGGTACGCGATTCGTGCTGATCGATGTATCTCGATGATGTTTTTGTTTTCGTTTTTGTTTTCGTTTTTCTTTTCGTTTTTGTTTTCGTTTTTCTTTTCGTGTTTGTTTTCGTTTTTGTTTTCGTTTTTGTTTTCGTTTTTGTTTTCGTTTTTGTTTTCGTTTTCGTTTTCGTTTTTGTTTTCTTTTTTGTTTTCGTTTTTGTTTTCTTTTTTGTTTTCGTTTTTGTTTTCGTTTTTGTTTTCGTTTTTGTTTTCGTTTTTGTTTTCGTTTTTGTTTTCGTTTTTGTTTTCGTTTTTGTTTTCGTTTTTGTTTTCGTTTTTGATTTCGTTTTTGTTTTCGTTTTTGTTTTCGTTTTTGTTTTCGTTTTTGTTTTCGTTTTTGTTTTCGTTTTTGTTTTCGTTTTTGTTTTCGTTTTTGTTTTCGTGTTTGTTTTCGTTTTTGTTTTCGTTTTTGTTTTCGTTTTTGTTTTTGTTTTCGTTTTTGTTTTTGTTTTTGTCCTTGTTTCTGTCCTTGTCTTTGTCTTAATTGGTTTTTGTTTGTACGAGACTAAGTCCAGCGGCATAATGCTCTTCGATCGCACACGACCATGTCCAGCGGCGTGTCGCTCCTAGGGCTGTTGCGAATACTTAAAAGTCCCTACGGTCAAAATCATTGGGTTGCGACTCACCTTTACGAGTTGCTCGCTCGCTGCGCTCGCTCGGAATGTTATAGCCTTACCTAAAACCAATCCACCTTGCGTTCGTTTTTCGAAAAGACCGCGATTTTCCGATAATTTACAGACGCGCGGGATCGGTTTTGAGGTTAGGCTAGTTTTATAAGAGCGAGCGAAGCGAGCGAGAAGCTACATCAATTCCCGCGCTATAGTTATATATCAAATGTTCTTTACTAACAATTCTCACCGATCGAAAGAAAGTTTCTGATTTGATAGAAGAATAACAGATATGTTTCGCTAGGTACGCGATTCGTGCTGATCGATGTATCTCGATGATGTTTTTGTTTTCGTTTTGTTTTCGTTTTTGTTTTCGTTTTTGTTTTCGTTTTTCTTTTCGTGTTTGTTTTCGTTTTTGTTTTCGTTTTTGTTTTCGTTTTTGTTTTCGTTTTTGTTTTCGTTTTCGTTTTCGTTTTCGTTTTTGTTTTCGTTTTTGTTTTCGTTTTTGTTTTCGTTTTCGTTTTCGTTTTTGTTTTCGTTTTTGTTTTCGTTTTTGTTTTCGTTTTTGTTTTCGTTTTTGTTTTCGTTTTTGTTTTCGTTTTTGTTTTCGTTTTTGTTTTCGTTTTTGATTTCGTTTTTGTTTTCGTTTTTGTTTTCGTTTTTGTTTTCGTTTTTGTATTCGTTTTTGTTTTCGTTTTTGTTTTCGTTTTTGTTTTCGTTTTTGTTTTCGTGTTTGTTTTCGTTTTTGTTTTCGTTTTTGTTTTCGTTTTTGTTTTTGTTTTCGTTTTTGTTTTTGTTTTTGTCCTTGTTTCTGTCCTTGTCTTTGTCTTAATTGGTTTTTGTTTGTACGAGACTAAGTCCAGCGGCATAATGCTCTTCGATCGCACACGACCAAGTCCAGCAGCGTGTCGCTCCTAGGGCTGTTGCGAATACTTAAAAGTCCCTACGGTCAAAATCATTGGGTTGCGACTCACCTTTACGAGTTGCTCGCTCGCTGCGCTCGCTCGGAATGTTATAGCCTTACCTAAAACCAATCCACCTTGCGTTCGTTTTTCGAAAAGACCGCGATTTTCCGATAATTTACAGACGCGCGGGATCGGTTTTGAGGTTAGGCTAGTTTTATAAGAGCGAGCGAAGCGAGCGAGAAGCTACATCAATTCCCGCGCTATAGTTATATATCAAATGTTCTTTACTAACAATTCTCACCGATCGAAAGAAAGTTTCTGATTTGATAGAAGAATAACAGATATGTTTCGCTAGGTACGCGATTCGTGCTGATCGATGTATCTCGATGATGTTGTTGTTTTCGTTTTTGTTTTCGTTTTTGTTTTCGTTTTTGTTTTCGTTTTTCTTTTCGTGTTTGTTTTCGTTTTTGTTTTCGTTTTTGTTTTCGTTTTTGTTTTCGTTTTTGTTTTCGTTTTTGTTTTCGTTTTTGTTTTCGTGTTTGTTTTCGTTTTTGTTTTCGTTTTCGTTTTCGTTTTTGTTTTTGTTTTTGTTTTTGATTTTGTTTTTGTTTTTGTCCTTGTTTCTGTCCTTGTCTTTGTCTTAATTGGTTTTTGTTTGTACGAGACTAAGTCCAGCGGCATAATGCTCTTCGATCGCACACGACCAAGTCCAGCGGCGTGTCGCTCCTAGGGCTGTTGCGAATACTTAAAAGTCCCTACGGTCAAAATCATTGGGTTGCGACTCACCTTTACGAGTTGCTCGCTCGCTGCGCTCGCTCGGAATGTTATAGCCTTACCTAAAACCAATCCACCTTGCGTTCGTTTTTCGAAAAGACCGCGATTTTCCGATAATTTACAGACGCGCGGGATCGGTTTTGAGGTTAGGCTAGTTTTATAAGAGCGAGCGAGAAGCTACATCAATTCCCGCGCTATAGTTATATATCAAATGTTCTTTACTAACAATTCTCACCGATCGAAAGAAAGTTTCTGATTTGATAGAAGAATAACAGATATGTTTCGCTAGGTACGCGATTCGTGCTGATCGATGTATCTCGATGATGTTTTTGTTTTCGTTTTTGTTTTCGTTTTTGTTTTCGTTTTTCTTTTCGTGTTTGTTTTCGTTTTTGTTTTCGTTTTTGTTTTCGTTTTTGTTTTCGTTTTTGTTTTCGTTTTCGTTTTCGTTTTCGTTTTTGTTTTCTTTTTTGTTTTCGTTTTTGTTTTCTTTTTTGTTTTCGTTTTTGTTTTCGTTTTTGTTTTCGTTTTTGTTTTCGTTTTTGTTTTCGTTTTTGTTTTCGTTTTTGTTTTCGTTTTTGTTTTCGTTTTTGATTTCGTTTTTGTTTTCGTTTTTGTTTTCGTTTTTGTTTTCGTTTTTGTTTTCGTTTTTGTTTTCGTTTTTGTTTTCGTTTTTGTTTTCGTGTTTGTTTTCGTTTTTGTTTTCGTTTTTGTTTTCGTTTTTGTTTTTGTTTTCGTTTTTGTTTTTGTTTTTGTCCTTGTTTCTGTCCTTGTCTTTGTCTTAATTGGTTTTTGTTTGTACGAGACTAAGTCCAGCGGCATAATGCTCTTCGATCGCACACGACCAAGTCCAGCGGCGTGTCGCTCCTAGGGCTGTTGCGAATACTTAAAAGTCCCTACGGTCAAAATCATTGGGTTGCGACTCACCTTTACGAGTTGCTCGCTCGCTGCGCTCGCTCGGAATGTTATAGCCTTACCTAAAACCAATCCATCTTGCGTTCGTTTTTCGAAAAGACCGCGATTTTCCGATAATTTACAGACGCGCGGGATCGGTTTTGAGGTTAGGCTAGTTTTATAAGAGCGAGCGAAGCGAGCGAGAAGCTACATCAATTCCCGCGCTATAGTTATATATCAAATGTTCTTTACTAACAATTCTCACCGAT
>NW_026869736.1:1120000-1142500 GCF_905332965.1 Bombus pascuorum | reverse complement strand
TCCTAGGGCTGTTGCGAATACTTAAAAGTCCCTACGGTCAAAATCATTGGGTTGCGACTCACCTTTACGAGTTGCTCGCTCGCTGCGCTCGCTCGGAATGTTATAGCCTTACCTAAAACCAATCCACCTTGCGTTCGTTTTTCGAAAAGACCGCGATTTTCCGATAATTTACAGACGCGCGGGATCGGTTTTGAGGTTAGGCTAGTTTTATAAGAGCGAGCGAAGCGAGCGAGAAGCTACATCAATTCCCGCGCTATAGTTATATATCAAATGTTCTTTACTAACAATTCTCACCGATCGAAAGAAAGTTTCTGATTTGATAGAAGAATAACAGATATGTTTCGCTAGGTACGCGATTCGTGCTGATCGATGTATCTCGATGATGTTTTTGTTTTCGTTTTTGTTTTCGTTTTTGTTTTCGTTTTTGTTTTTGTTTTCGTTTTTGTTTTCGTTTTTGTTTTTGTTTTCCTTTTCGTTTTTGTTTGTGTTTTTGTTTTTGTCCTTGTTTCTGTCCTTGTCTTTGTCTTAATTGGTTTTTGTTTGTACGAGACTAAGTCCAGCGGCATAATGCTCTTCGATCGCACACGACCAAGTCCAGCGGCGTGTCGCTCCTAGAGCTGTTGCGAATACTTAAAAGTCCCTACGGTCAAAATCATTGGGTTGCGACTCACCTTTACGAGTTGCTCGCTCGCTGCGCTCGCTCGGTATGTTATAGCCTTACCTAAAACCAATCCACCTTGCGTTCGTTTTTCGAAAAGACCGCGATTTTCCGATAATTTACAGACGCGCGGGATCGGTTTTGAGGTTAGGCTAGTTTTATAAGAGCGAGCGAAGCGAGCGAGAAGCTACATCAATTCCCGCGCTATAGTTATATATCAAATGTTCTTTACTAACAATTCTCACCGATCGAAAGAAAGTTTCTGATTTGATAGAAGAATAACAGATATGTTTCGCTAGGTACGCGATTCGTGCTGATCGATGTATCTCGATGATGTTTTTGTTTTCGTTTTTGTTTTCGTTTTTGTTTTCGTTTTTGTTTTCGTTTTTGTTTTCGTTTTTGTTTTCGTTTTTGTTTTCGTTTTTGTTTTCGTTTTTGTTTTCGTTTTTGTTTTCGTTTTTGTTTTCGTTTTTGTTTTCGTTTTTGTTTTCGTTTTTGTTTTCGTTTTTGTTTTCGTGTTTGTTTTCGTTTTTGTTTTCGTTTTTGTTTTCGTTTTTGTTTTTGTTTTCGTTTTTGTTTTTGTTTTTGTCCTTGTTTCTGTCCTTGTCTTTGTCTTAATTGGTTTTTGTTTGTACGAGACTAAGTCCAGCGGCATAATGCTCTTCGATCGCACACGACCAAGTCCAGCGGCGTGTCGCTCCTAGGGCTGTTGCGAATACTTAAAAGTCCCTACGGTCAAAATCATTGGGTTGCGACTCACCTTTACGAGTTGCTCGCTCGCTGCGCTCGCTCGGAATGTTATAGCCTTACCTAAAACCAATCCACCTTGCGTTCGTTTTTCGAAAAGACCGCGATTTTCCGATAATTTACAGACGCGCGGGATCGGTTTTGAGGTTAGGCTAGTTTTATAAGAGCGAGCGAAGCGAGCGAGAAGCTACATCAATTCCCGCGCTATAGTTATATATCAAATGTTCTTTACTAACAATTCTCACCGATCGAAAGAAAGTTTCTGATTTGATAGAAGAATAACAGATATGTTTCGCTAGGTACGCGATTCGTGCTGATCGATGTATCTCGATGATGTTTTTGTTTTCGTTTTTGTTTTCGTTTTTGTTTTCGTTTTTGTTTTCGTTTTTCTTTTCGTGTTTGTTTTCGTTTTTGTTTTCGTTTTTGTTTTCTTTTTTGTTTTCGTTTTTGTTTTCGTTTTTGTTTTCTTTTTTGTTTTCGTTTTTGTTTTCGTTTTTGTTTTCGTTTTTGTTTTCGTTTTTGTTTTCGTTTTTGTTTTCGTTTTTGTTTTCGTTTTTGTTTTCGTTTTTGTTTTCGTTTTTGTTTTCGTTTTTGTTTTCGTTTTTGTTTTCGTTTTTGTTTTCGTTTTTGTTTTCGTTTTTGTTTTCGTTTTTGTTTTCGTTTTTGTTTTCGTTTTTGTTTTCGTTTTTGTTTTCGTTTTTGTTTTCGTGTTTGTTTTCGTTTTTGTTTTCGTTTTCGTTTTCGTTTTTGTTTTCTTTTTTGTTTTCGTTTTTGTTTTCGTTTTTTTTTACGTTTTTGTTTTCGTTTTTGTTTTTGTTTTCGTTTTTGTTTTCGTTTTTGTTTTCGTTTTTGTTTTCGTTTTTGTTTTCGTTTTTGTTTTCGTTTTTGTTTTCGTTTTTGTTTTCGTTTTTGTTTTCGTTTTTGTTTTCGTTTTTGTTTTCGTTTTTGTTTTCGTTTTTGTTTTCGTGTTTGTTTTCGTTTTTGTTTTCGTTTTTGTTTTCTTTTTTGTTTTCGTTTTTGTTTTCGTTTTTGTTTTCGTTTTTGTTTTCGTTTTTGTTTTCGTTTTTGTTTTCGTTTTTGTTTTCGTTTTTGTTTTCGTTTTTGTTTTCGTTTTTGTTTTCGTTTTTCTTTTCGTGTTTGTTTTCGTTTTTGTTTTCGTTTTTGTTTTCTTTTTTGTTTTCTTTTTTGTTTTCGTTTTTGTTTTCTTTTTTGTTTTCGTTTTTGTTTTCGTTTTTGTTTTCGTTTTTGTTTTCGTTTTTGTTTTCGTTTTTGTTTTCGTTTTTGTTTTCGTTTTTGTTTTCGTTTTAGTTTTTGTTTTCGTTTTTGTTTTCGTTTTTGTTTTCGTTTTTGTTTTCGTTTTTGTTTTCGTTTTTGTTTTCGTTTTTGTTTTCGTTTTTGTTTTTGTTTTCCTTTTCGTTTTTGTTTGTGTTTTTGTTTTCGTTTTTGTTTTCGTTTTTGATTTCGTTTTTGTTTTCGTTTTTGTTTTCGTTTTTGTTTTCGTTTTTGTTTTCTTTTTTGTTTTCGTTTTTGTTTTCGTTTTTGTTTTCGTGTTTGTTTTCGTTTTTGTTTTCGTTTTTGTTTTCGTTTTTGTTTTTGTTTTCGTTTTTGTTTTTGTTTTTGTCCTTGTTTCTGTCCTTGTCTTTGTCTTAATTGGTTTTTGTTTGTACGAGACTAAGTCCAGCGGCATAATGCTCTTCGATCGCACACGACCAAGTCCAGCGGCGTGTCGCTCCTAGGGCTGTTGCGAATACTTAAAAGTCCCTACGGTCAAAATCATTGGGTTGCGACTCACCTTTACGAGTTGCTCGCTCGCTGCGCTCGCTCGGAATGTTATAGCCTTACCTAAAACCAATCCACCTTGCGTTCGTTTTTCGAAAAGACCGCGATTTTCCGATAATTTACAGACGCGCGGGATCGGTTTTGAGGTTAGGCTAGTTTTATAAGAGCGAGCGAAGCGAGCGAGAAGCTACATCAATTCCCGCGCTATAGTTATATATCAAATGTTCTTTACTAACAATTCTCACCGATCGAAAGAAAGTTTCTGATTTGATAGAAGAATAACAGATATGTTTCGCTAGGTACGCGATTCGTGCTGATCGATGTATCTCGATGATGTTTTTATTTTCGTTTTTGTTTTCGTTTTTGTTTTCGTTTTTGTTTTCGTTTTTCTTTTCGTGTTTGTTTTCGTTTTTGTTTTCGTTTTTGTTTTCTTTTTTGTTTTCTTTTTTGTTTTCGTTTTTGTTTTCTTTTTTGTTTTCGTTTTTGTTTTCGTTTTTGTTTTCGTTTTTGTTTTCGTTTTTGTTTTCGTTTTTGTTTTCGTTTTTGTTTTCGTTTTTGTTTTCGTTTTTGTTTTCGTGTTTGTTTTTGTTTTCGTTTTTGTTTTCGTTTTTGTTTTCGTTTTTGTTTTCGTTTTTGTTTTCGTTTTTGTTTTCGTTTTTGTTTTTGTTTTCGTTTTTGTTTTCGTTTTTGTTTTTGTTTTCCTTTTCGTTTTTGTTTGTGTTTTTGTTTTCGTTTTTGTTTTCGTTTTTGTTTTCGTTTTTGTTTTCGTTTTTGTTTTCGTTTTTGTTTTCGTTTT
This sequence comes from Bombus pascuorum, assembly GCF_905332965.1. Taxonomy (NCBI): domain Eukaryota; kingdom Metazoa; phylum Arthropoda; class Insecta; order Hymenoptera; family Apidae; genus Bombus; species Bombus pascuorum. The sequence continues at coordinate 1,138,520 of NW_026869736.1, read as the reverse complement.
TGTTTTCGTGTTTGTTTTCGTTTTTGTTTTCGTTTTTGTTTTCGTTTTTGTTTTTGTTTTCGTTTTTGTTTTCGTTTTTGTTTTTGTTTTCCTTTTCGTTTTTGTTTGTGTTTTTGTTTTTGTCCTTGTTTCTGTCCTTGTCTTTGTCTTAATTGGTTTTTGTTTGTACGAGACTAAGTCCAGCGGCATAATGCTCTTCGATCGCACACGACCAAGTCCAGCGGCGTGTCGCTCCTAGGGCTGTTGCGAATACCTAAAAGTCCCTACGGTCAAAATCATTGGGTTGCGACTCACCTTTACGAGTTGCTCGCTCGCTGCGCTCGCTCGGAATGTTATAGCCTTACCTAAAACCAATCCACCTTGCGTTCGTTTTTCGAAAAGACCGCGATTTTCCGATAATTTACAGACGCGCGGGATCGGTTTTGAGGTTAGGCTAGTTTTATAAGAGCGAGCGAAGCGAGCGAGAAGCTACATCAATTCCCGCGCTATAGTTATATATCAAATGTTCTTTACTAACAATTCTCACCGATCGAAAGAAAGTTTCTGATTTGATAGAAGAATAACAGATATGTTTCGCTAGGTACGCGATTCGTGCTGATCGATGTATCTCGATGATGTTTTTGTTTTCGTTTTTGTTTTCGTTTTTGTTTTCGTTTTTGTTTTCGTTTTTGTTTTCGTTTTTGTTTTCGTTTTTGTTTTCGTTTTTGTTTTCGTTTTTGTTTTCGTTTTTGTTTTCGTTTTTGTTTTCGTGTTTGTTTTCGTTTTTGTTTTCGTTTTCGTTTTCGTTTTTGTTTTCTTTTTTGTTTTCGTTTTTGTTTTCGTTTTTGTTTTCGTTTTTGTTTTCTTTTTTGTTTTCGTTTTTGTTTTCGTTTTTGTTTTCGTTTTTGTTTTCGTTTTTGTTTTCGTTTTTGTTTTCGTTTTTGTTTTCGTTTTTGTTTTCGTTTTTGTTTTCGTTTTTGTTTTCGTTTTTGTTTTCGTTTTTGTTTTCGTTTTTGTTTTCGTTTTTGTTTTCGTTTTTGTTTTCGTGTTTGTTTTCGTTTTTGTTTTCGTTTTCGTTTTCGTTTTTGTTTTCTTTTTTGTTTTCGTTTTTGTTTTCGTTTTTGTTTTCGTTTTTGTTTTCGTTTTCGTTTTCGTTTTTGTTTTCTTTTTTGTTTTCGTTTTTGTTTTCGTTTTTGTTTTCGTTTTTGATTTCGTGTTTGTTTTCGTTTTTGTTTTCGTTTTCGTTTTCGTTTTTGTTTTCGTTTTTGTTTTCGTTTTTGTTTTCGTTTTTGTTTTCGTTTTTGTTTTCGTTTTTGTTTTCGTCTTTGTTTTCGTTTTTGTTTTCGTTTTTGTTTTCGTTTTTGTTTTCGTTTTTGTTTTCGTTTTTGATTTCGTTTTTGTTTTCGTTTTTGTTTTCGTTTTTGTTTTCGTTTTTGTTTTCGTTTTTGTTTTCGTTTTTGTTTTCGTTTTTGTTTTCGTGTTTGTTTTCGTTTTTGTTTTCGTTTTTGTTTTCGTTTTTGTTTTCGTTTTTGTTTTCGTGTTTGTTTTCGTTTTTGTTTTCGTTTTTGTTTTCGTTTTTGTTTTTGTTTTCGTTTTTGTTTTTGTTTTTGTCCTTGTTTCTGTCCTTGTCTTTGTCTTAATTGGTTTTTGTTTGTACGAGACTAAGTCCAGCGGCATAATGCTCTTCGATCCCACACGACCAAGTCCAGCGGCGTGTCGCTCCTAGGGCTGTTGCGAATACTTAAAAGTCCCTACGGTCAAAATCATTGGGTTGCGACTCACCTTTACGAGTTGCTCGCTCGCTGCGCTCGCTCGGAATGTTATAGCCTTACCTAAAACCAATCCACCTTGCGTTCGTTTTTCGAAAAGACCGCGATTTTCCGATAATTTACAGACGCGCGGGATCGGTTTTGAGGTTAGGCTAGTTTTATAAGAGCGAGCGAAGCGAGCGAGAAGCTACATCAATTCCCGCGCTATAGTTATATATCAAATGTTCTTTACTAACAATTCTCACCGATCGAAAGAAAGTTTCTGATTTGATAGAAGAATAACAGATATGTTTCGCTAGGTACGCGATTCGTGCTGATCGATGTATCTCGATGATGTTTTTGTTTTCGTTTTTGTTTTCGTTTTTGTTTTCGTTTTTGTTTTCGTTTTTGTTTTCGTTTTTGTTTTCGTTTTTGTTTTCGTTTTTGTTTTCTTTTTTGTTTTCGTTTTTGTTTTCGTTTTTGTTTTCTTTTTTGTTTTCGTTTTTGTTTTCGTTTTTGTTTTCTTTTTTGTTTTCGTTTTTGTTTTCGTTTTTGTTTTCGTTTTTGTTTTTGTTTTCCTTTTCGTTTTTGTTTGTGTTTTTGTTCTCGTTTTTGTTTTCGTTTTTGTTTTCGTTTTTGTTTTCGTTTTTGTTTTCGTTTTTGTTTTCGTTTTTGTTTTTGTTTTTGTTTTCGTTTTTGTTTTCGTTTTTGTTTTCGTTTTTGTTTTCGTTTTTGTTTTTGTTTTCGTTTTTGTTTTCGTTTTTGTTTTTGTTTTCCTTTTCGTTTTTGTTTGTGTTTTTGTTTTTGTCCTTGTTTCTGTCCTTGTCTTTGTCTTAATTGGTTTTTGTTTGTACGAGACTAAGTCCAGCGGCATAATGCTCTTCGATCGCACACGACCAAGTCCAGCGGCGTGTCGCTCCTAGGGCTGTTGCGAATACTTAAAAGTCCCTACGGTCAAAATCATTGGGTTGCGACTCACCTTTACGAGTTGCTCGCTCGCTGCGCTCGCTCGGAATGTTATAGCCTTACCTAAAACCAATCCACCTTGCGTTCGTTTTTCGAAAAGACCGCGATTTTCCGATAATTTACAGACGCGCGGGATCGGTTTTGAGGTTAGGCTAGTTTTATAAGAGCGAGCGAAGCGAGCGAGAAGCTACATCAATTCCCGCGCTATAGTTATATATCAAATGTTCTTTACTAACAATTCTCACCGATCGAAAGAAAGTTTCTGATTTGATAGAAGAATAACAGATATGTTTCGCTTGGTACGCGATTCGTGCTGATCGATGTATCTCGATGATGTTTTTGTTTTCGTTTTTGTTTTCGTTTTTGTTTTCGTGTTTGTTTTCGTTTTTGTTTTCGTTTTCGTTTTCGTTTTTGTTTTCGTTTTTGTTTTCGTTTTTGTTTTCGTTTTTGTTTTCGTTTTTGTTTTCGTTTTTGTTTTCGTTTTTGTTTTCGTTTTTGTTTTCGTTTTTGTTTTCGTTTTTGTTTTCGTTTTTGTTTTCGTTTTTGTTTTCGTTTTTGTTTTCGTTTTTGTTTTCGTTTTTGTTTTCGTTTTTGTTTTCGTGTTTGTTTTCGTTTTTGTTTTCGTTTTCGTTTTCGTTTTTGTTTTCTTTTTTGTTTTCGTTTTTGTTTTCGTTTTTGTTTTCGTTTTTGTTTTCGTTTTTGTTTTCGTTTTTGTTTTCGTTTTTGTTTTCGTTTTTGTTTTCGTTTTTGATTTCGTGTTTGTTTTCGTTTTTGTTTTCGTTTTCGTTTTCGTTTTCGTTTTTGTTTTCGTTTTTGTTTTCGTTTTTGTTTTCGTTTTTGTTTTCGTTTTTGTTTTCCTCTTTGTTTTCGTTTTTGTTTTCGTTTTTGTTTTCGTTTTTGTTTTCGTTTTTGTTTTCGTTTTTGATTTCGTTTTTGTTTTCGTTTTTGTTTTCGTTTTTGTTTTCGTTTTTGTTTTCGTTTTTGTTTCCGTTTTTGTTTTCGTTTTTGTTTTCGTGTTTGTTTTCGTTTTTGTTTTCGTTTTTGTTTTCGTTTTTGTTTTCGTTTTTGTTTTCGTGTTTGTTTTCGTTTTTGTTTTCGTTTTTGTTTTCGTTTTTGTTTTTGTTTTCGTTTTTGTTTTTGTTTTTGTCCTTGTTTCTGTCCTTGTCTTTGTCTTAATTGGTTTTTGTTTGTACGAGACTAAGTCCAGCGGCATAATGCTCTTCGATCGCACACGACCAAGTCCAGCGGCGTGTCGCTCCTAGGGCTGTTGCGAATACTTAAAAGTCCCTACGGTCAAAATCATTGGGTTGCGACTCACCTTTACGAGTTGCTCGCTCGCTGCGCTCGCTCGGAATGTTATAGCCTTACCTAAAACCAATCCACCTTGCGTTCGTTTTTCGAAAAGACCGCGATTTTCCGATAATTTACAGACGCGCGGGATCGGTTTTGAGGTTAGGCTAGTTTTATAAGAGCGAGCGAAGCGAGCGAGAAGCTACATCAATTCCCGCGCTATAGTTATATATCAAATGTTCTTTACTAACAATTCTCACCGATCGAAAGAAAGTTTCTGATTTGATAGAAGAATAACAGATATGTTTCGCTAGGTACGCGATTCGTGCTGATCGATGTATCTCGATGATGTTTTTGTTTTCGTTTTTGTTTTCGTTTTTGTTTTCGTTTTTGTTTTCGTTTTTGTTTTCGTTTTTGTTTTCGTTTTTGTTTTCGTTTTTGTTTTCGTTTTTGTTTTCGTTTTTGTTTTCGTTTTTGTTTTTGTTTTCGTTTTTGTTTTCGTTTTTGTTATTGTTTTCCTTTTCGTTTTTGTTTGTGTTTTTGTTTTCGTTTTTGTTTTCGTTTTTGTTTTCGTTTTTGTTTTCGTTTTTGTTTTCGTTTTTGTTTTCGTTTTTGTTTTCGTGTTTGTTTTCGTTTTTGTTTTCGTTTTTGTTTTCGTTTTTGTTTTTGTTTTCGTTTTTGTTTTCGTTTTTGTTTTTGTTTTCCTTTTCGTTTTTGTTTGTGTTTTTGTTTTTGTCCTTGTTTCTGTCCTTGTCTTTGTCTTAATTGGTTTTTGTTTGTACGAGACTAAGTCCAGCGGCATAATGCTCTTCGATCGCACACGACCAAGTCCAGCGGCGTGTCGCTCCTAGGGCTGTTGCGAATACTTAAAAGTCCCTACGGTCAAAATCATTGGGTTGCGACTCACCTTTACGAGTTGCTCGCTCGCTGCGCTCGCTCGGAATGTTATAGCCTTACCTAAAACCAATCCACCTTGCGTTCGTTTTTCGAAAAGACCGCGATTTTCCGATAATTTACAGACGCGCGGGATCGGTTTTGAGGTTAGGCTAGTTTTATAAGAGCGAGCGAAGCGAGCGAGAAGCTACATCAATTCCCGCGCTATAGTTATATATCAAATGTTCTTTACTAACAATTCTCACCGATCGAAAGAAAGTTTCTGATTTGATAGAAGAATAACAGATATGTTTCGCTAGGTACGCGATTCGTGCTGATCGATGTATCTCGATGATGTTTTTATTTTCGTTTTTGTTTTCGTTTTTGTTTTCGTTTTTGTTTTCGTTTTTCTTTTCGTGTTTGTTTTCGTTTTTGTTTTCGTTTTTGTTTTCTTTTTTGTTTTCTTTTTTGTTTTCGTTTTTGTTTTCTTTTTTGTTTTCGTTTTTGTTTTCGTTTTTGTTTTCGTTTTTGTTTTCGTTTTTGTTTTCGTTTTTGTTTTCGTTTTTGTTTTCGTTTTTGTTTTCGTTTTTGTTTTCGTGTTTGTTTTTGTTTTCGTTTTTGTTTTCGTTTTTGTTTTCGTTTTTGTTTTCGTTTTTGTTTTCGTTTTTGTTTTCGTTTTTGTTTTTGTTTTCGTTTTTGTTTTCGTTTTTGTTTTTGTTTTTTTTTTCGTTTTTGTTTGTGTTTTTGTTTTCGTTTTTGTTTTCGTTTTTGTTTTCGTTTTTGTTTTCGTTTTTGTTTTCGTTTTTGTTTTCGTTTTTGTTTTCGTGTTTGTTTTCGTTTTTGTTTTCGTTTTTGTTTTCGTTTTTGTTTTTGTTTTCGTTTTTGTTTTCGTTTTTGTTTTTGTTTTCCTTTTCGTTTTTGTTTGTGTTTTTGTTTTTGTCCTTGTTTCTGTCCTTGTCTTTGTCTTAATTGGTTTTTGTTTGTACGAGACTAAGTCCAGCGGCATAATGCTCTTCGATCGCACACGACCAAGTCCAGCGGCGTGTCGCTCCTAGGGCTGTTGCGAATACCTAAAAGTCCCTACGGTCAAAATCATTGGGTTGCGACTCACCTTTACGAGTTGCTCGCTCGCTGCGCTCGCTCGGAATGTTATAGCCTTACCTAAAACCAATCCACCTTGCGTTCGTTTTTCGAAAAGACCGCGATTTTCCGATAATTTACAGACGCGCGGGATCGGTTTTGAGGTTAGGCTAGTTTTATAAGAGCGAGCGAAGCGAGCGAGAAGCTACATCAATTCCCGCGCTATAGTTATATATCAAATGTTCTTTACTAACAATTCTCACCGATCGAAAGAAAGTTTCTGATTTGATAGAAGAATAACAGATATGTTTCGCTAGGTACGCGATTCGTGCTGATCGATGTATCTCGATGATGTTTTTGTTTTCGTTTTTGTTTTCGTTTTTGTTTTCGTTTTTGTTTTCGTTTTTGTTTTCGTTTTTGTTTTCGTTTTTGTTTTCGTTTTTGTTTTCGTTTTTGTTTTCGTTTTTGTTTTCGTTTTTGTTTTCGTGTTTGTTTTCGTTTTTGTTTTCGTTTTCGTTTTCGTTTTTGTTTTCTTTTTTGTTTTCGTTTTTGTTTTCGTTTTTGTTTTCGTTTTTGTTTTCTTTTTTGTTTTCGTTTTTGTTTTCGTTTTTGTTTTCGTTTTTGTTTTCGTTTTTGTTTTCGTTTTTGTTTTCGTTTTTGTTTTCGTTTTTGTTTTCGTTTTTGTTTTCGTTTTTGTTTTCGTTTTTGTTTTCGTTTTTGTTTTCGTTTTTGTTTTCGTTTTTGTTTTCGTGTTTGTTTTCGTTTTTGTTTTCGTTTTCGTTTTCGTTTTTGTTTTCTTTTTTGTTTTCGTTTTTGTTTTCGTTTTTGTTTTCGTTTTTGTTTTCGTTTTCGTTTTCGTTTTTGTTTTCGTTTTTGTTTTCGTTTTTGTTTTCGTTTTTGTTTTCGTTTTTGATTTCGTGTTTGTTTTCGTTTTTGTTTTCGTTTTCGTTTTCGTTTTTGTTTTCGTTTTTGTTTTCGTTTTTGTTTTCGTTTTTGTTTTCGTTTTTGTTTTCGTTTTTGTTTTCGTCTTTGTTTTCGTTTTTGTTTTCGTTTTTGTTTTCGTTTTTGTTTTCGTTTTTGTTTTCGTTTTTGATTTCGTTTTTGTTTTCGTTTTTGTTTTCGTTTTTGTTTTCGTTTTTGTTTTCGTTTTTGTTTTCGTTTTTGTTTTCGTTTTTGTTTTCGTGTTTGTTTTCGTTTTTGTTTTCGTTTTTGTTTTCGTTTTTGTTTTCGTTTTTGTTTTCGTGTTTGTTTTCGTTTTTGTTTTCGTTTTTGTTTTCGTTTTTGTTTTTGTTTTCGTTTTTGTTTTTGTTTTTGTCCTTGTTTCTGTCCTTGTCTTTGTCTTAATTGGTTTTTGTTTGTACGAGACTAAGTCCAGCGGCATAATGCTCTTCGATCCCACACGACCAAGTCCAGCGGCGTGTCGCTCCTAGGGCTGTTGCGAATACTTAAAAGTCCCTACGGTCAAAATCATTGGGTTGCGACTCACCTTTACGAGTTGCTCGCTCGCTGCGCTCGCTCGGAATGTTATAGCCTTACCTAAAACCAATCCACCTTGCGTTCGTTTTTCGAAAAGACCGCGATTTTCCGATAATTTACAGACGCGCGGGATCGGTTTTGAGGTTAGGCTAGTTTTATAAGAGCGAGCGAAGCGAGCGAGAAGCTACATCAATTCCCGCGCTATAGTTATATATCAAATGTTCTTTACTAACAATTCTCACCGATCGAAAGAAAGTTTCTGATTTGATAGAAGAATAACAGATATGTTTCGCTAGGTACGCGATTCGTGCTGATCGATGTATCTCGATGATGTTTTTGTTTTCGTTTTTGTTTTCGTTTTTGTTTTCGTTTTTGTTTTCGTTTTTGTTTTCGTTTTTGTTTTCGTTTTTGTTTTCGTTTTTGTTTTCTTTTTTGTTTTCGTTTTTGTTTTCGTTTTTGTTTTCTTTTTTGTTTTCGTTTTTGTTTTCGTTTTTGTTTTCTTTTTTGTTTTCGTTTTTGTTTTCGTTTTTGTTTTCGTTTTTGTTTTTGTTTTCCTTTTCGTTTTTGTTTGTGTTTTTGTTCTCGTTTTTGTTTTCGTTTTTGTTTTCGTTTTTGTTTTCGTTTTTGTTTTCGTTTTTGTTTTCGTTTTTGTTTTCGTGTTTGTTTTCGTTTTTGTTTTCGTTTTTGTTTTCGTTTTTGTTTTCGTTTTTGTTTTTGTTTTCGTTTTTGTTTTCGTTTTTGTTTTTGTTTTCCTTTTCGTTTTTGTTTGTGTTTTTGTTTTTGTCCTTGTTTCTGTCCTTGTCTTTGTCTTAATTGGTTTTTGTTTGTACGAGACTAAGTCCAGCGGCATAATGCTCTTCGATCGCACACGACCAAGTCCAGCGGCGTGTCGCTCCTAGGGCTGTTGCGAATACTTAAAAGTCCCTACGGTCAAAATCATTGGGTTGCGACTCACCTTTACGAGTTGCTCGCTCGCTGCGCTCGCTCGGAATGTTATAGCCTTACCTAAAACCAATCCACCTTGCGTTCGTTTTTCGAAAAGACCGCGATTTTCCGATAATTTACAGACGCGCGGGATCGGTTTTGAGGTTAGGCTAGTTTTATAAGAGCGAGCGAAGCGAGCGAGAAGCTACATCAATTCCCGCGCTATAGTTATATATCAAATGTTCTTTACTAACAATTCTCACCGATCGAAAGAAAGTTTCTGATTTGATAGAAGAATAACAGATATGTTTCGCTTGGTACGCGATTCGTGCTGATCGATGTATCTCGATGATGTTTTTGTTTTCGTTTTTGTTTTCGTTTTTGTTTTCGTGTTTGTTTTCGTTTTTGTTTTCGTTTTCGTTTTCGTTTTTGTTTTCGTTTTTGTTTTCGTTTTTGTTTTCGTTTTTGTTTTCGTTTTTGTTTTCGTTTTTGTTTTCGTTTTTGTTTTCGTTTTTGTTTTCGTTTTTGTTTTCGTTTTTGTTTTCGTTTTTGTTTTCGTTTTTGTTTTCGTTTTTGTTTTCGTTTTTGTTTTCGTTTTTGTTTTCGTTTTTGTTTTCGTGTTTGTTTTCGTTTTTGTTTTCGTTTTCGTTTTCGTTTTTGTTTTCTTTTTTGTTTTCGTTTTTGTTTTCGTTTTTGTTTTCGTTTTTGTTTTCGTTTTTGTTTTCGTTTTTGTTTTCGTTTTTGTTTTCGTTTTTGTTTTCGTTTTTGATTTCGTGTTTGTTTTCGTTTTTGTTTTCGTTTTCGTTTTCGTTTTCGTTTTCGTTTTTGTTTTCGTTTTTGTTTTCGTTTTTGTTTTCGTTTTTGTTTTCGTTTTTGTTTTCCTCTTTGTTTTCGTTTTTGTTTTCGTTTTTGTTTTCGTTTTTGTTTTCGTTTTTGTTTTCGTTTTTGATTTCGTTTTTGTTTTCGTTTTTGTTTTCGTTTTTGTTTTCGTTTTTGTTTTCGTTTTTGTTTCCGTTTTTGTTTTCGTTTTTGTTTTCGTGTTTGTTTTCGTTTTTGTTTTCGTTTTTGTTTTCGTTTTTGTTTTCGTTTTTGTTTTCGTGTTTGTTTTCGTTTTTGTTTTCGTTTTTGTTTTCGTTTTTGTTTTTGTTTTCGTTTTTGTTTTTGTTTTTGTCCTTGTTTCTGTCCTTGTCTTTGTCTTAATTGGTTTTTGTTTGTACGAGACTAAGTCCAGCGGCATAATGCTCTTCGATCGCACACGACCAAGTCCAGCGGCGTGTCGCTCCTAGGGCTGTTGCGAATACTTAAAAGTCCCTACGGTCAAAATCATTGGGTTGCGACTCACCTTTACGAGTTGCTCGCTCGCTGCGCTCGCTCGGAATGTTATAGCCTTACCTAAAACCAATCCACCTTGCGTTCGTTTTTCGAAAGGACCGCGATTTTCCGATAATTTACAGACGCGCGGGATCGGTTTTGAGGTTAGGCTAGTTTTATAAGAGCGAGCGAAGCGAGCGAGAAGCTACATCAATTCCCGCGCTATAGTTATATATCAAATGTTCATTACTAACAATTCTCACCGATCGAAAGAAAGTTTCTGATTTGATAGAAGAATAACAGATATGTTTCGCTAGGTACGCGATTCGTGCTGATCGATGTATCTCGATGATGTTGTTGTTTTCGTTTTTGTTTTCGTTTTTGTTTTCGTTTTTGTTTTCGTTTTTGTTTTCGTTTTCGTTTTTGTTTTCGTTTTTGTTTTCGTTTTTGTTTTCGTTTTTGTTTTCGTTTTTGTTTTCGTTTTTGTTTTCGTTTTTGATTTCGTTTTTGTTTTCGTTTTTGTTTTCGTTTTTGTTTTTGTTTTCGTTTTTGTTTTCGTTTTTGTTTTCGTTTTTGTTTTCGTTTTTGTTTTCGTGTTTGTTTTCGTTTTTGTTTTCGTTTTTGTTTTCTTTTTTGTTTTCGTTTTTGTTTTCGTTTTTGTTTTCTTTTTTGTTTTCGTTTTTGTTTTCGTTTTTGTTTTCGTTTTTGTTTTCGTTTTTGTTTTCGTTTTTGTTTTCGTTTTTGTTTTCGTTTTTGTTTTCGTTTTTGTTTTCGTTTTTGTTTTCGTTTTTGTTTTCGTTTTTGTTTTTGTTTTCGTTTTTGTTTTCGTTTTTGTTTTCGTTTTTGTTTTCGTTTTTGTTTTCGTTTTTGTTTTCGTTTTTGTTTTTGTTTTCGTTTTTGTTTTCGTTTTTGTTTTTGTTTTCCTTTTCGTTTTTGTTTGTGTTTTTGTTTTCGTTTTTGTTTTCGTTTTTGTTTTCGTTTTTGTTTTCGTTTTTGTTTTCGTTTTTGTTTTCGTTTTTGTTTTCGTTTTTGTTTTCGTGTTTGTTTTCGTTTTTGTTTTCGTTTTTGTTTTCGTTTTTGTTTTTGTTTTCGTTTTTGTTTTCGTTTTTGTTTTTGTTTTCCTTTTCGTTTTTGTTTGTGTTTTTGTTTTTGTCCTTGTTTCTGTCCTTGTCTTTGTCTTAATTGGTTTTTGTTTGTACGAGACTAAGTCCAGCGGCATAATGCTCTTCGATCGCACACGACCAAGTCCAGCGGCGTGTCGCTCCTAGGGCTATTGCGAATACTTAAAAGTCCCTACGGTCAAAATCATTGGGTTGCGACTCACCTTTACGAGTTGCTCGCTCGCTGCGCTCGCTCGGAATGTTATAGCCTTACCTAAAACCAATCCACCTTGCGTTCGTTTTTCGAAAAGACCGCGATTTTCCGATAATTTACAGACGCGCGGGATCGGTTTTGAGGTTAGGCTAGTTTTATAAGAGCGAGCGAAGCGAGCGAGAAGCTACATCAATTCCCGCGCTATAGTTATATATCAAATGTTCTTTACTAACAATTCTCACCGATCGAAAGAAAGTTTCTGATTTGATAGAAGAATAACAGATATGTTTCGCTAGGTACGCGATTCGTGCTGATCGATGTATCTCGATGATGTTTTTGTTTTCGTTTTTGTTTTCGTTTTTGTTTTCGTTTTTGTTTTCGTTTTTGTTTTCGTTTTTGTTTTCGTTTTTGTTTTCGTTTTTGTTTTTGTTTTCGTTTTTGTTTTCGTTTTTGTTTTCGTTTTCGTTTTCGTTTTTGTTTTCTTTTTTGTTTTCGTTTTTGTTTTCGTTTTTGTTTTCGTTTTTGTTTTCGTTTTTGTTTTCGTTTTTGTTTTCGTTTTTGTTTTCGTTTTTGTTTTCGTTTTTGTTTTCGTTTTTGATTTCGTTTTTGTTTTCGTTTTTGTTTTCGTTTTTGTTTTCGTTTTTGTTTTCGTTTTTGTTTTCGTTTTTGTTTTCGTTTTTGTTTTCGTGTTTGTTTTCGTTTTTGTTTTCGTTTTTGTTTTCGTTTTTGTTTTTGTTTTCGTTTTTGTTTTTGTTTTTGTCCTTGTTTCTGTCCTTGTCTTTGTCTTAATTGGTTTTTGTTTGTACGAGACTAAGTCCAGCGGCATAATGCTCTTCGATCGCACACGACCAAGTCCAGCGGCGTGTCGCTCCTAGGGCTGTTGCGAATACTTAAAAGTCCCTACGGTCAAAATCATTGGGTTGCGACTCACCTTTACGAGTTGCTCGCTCGCTGCGCTCGCTCGGAATGTTATAGCCTTACCTAAAACCAATCCACCTTGCGTTCGTTTTTCGAAAAGACCGCGATTTTCCGATAATTTACAGACGCGCGGGATCGGTTTTGAGGTTAGGCTAGTTTTATAAGAGCGAGCGAAGCGAGCGAGAAGCTACATCAATTCCCGCGCTATAGTTATATATCAAATGTTCTTTACTAACAATTCTCACCGATCGAAAGAAAGTTTCTGATTTGATAGAAGAATAACAGATATGTTTCGCTAGGTACGCGATTCGTGCTGATCGATGTATCTCGATGATGTTTTTGTTTTCGTTTTTGTTTTCGTTTTTGTTTTCGTTTTTGTTTTCGTTTTTGTTTTCGTGTTTGTTTTCGTTTTTGTTTTCGTTTTTGTTTTCGTTTTTGTTTTCGTTTTCGTTTTCGTTTTTGTTTTCTTTTTTGTTTTCGTTTTTGTTTTCGTTTTTGTTTTCGTTTTTGTTTTCGTTTTTGTTTTCGTTTTTGTTTTCGTTTTTGTTTTCGTTTTTGTTTTCGTGTTTGTTTTCGTTTTTGTTTTCGTTTTCGTTTTCGTTTTTGTTTTCTTTTTTGTTTTCGTTTTTGTTTTCGTTTTTGTTTTCGTTTTTGTTTTCGTTTTTGTTTTCGTTTTTGTTTTCGTTTTTGTTTTCGTTTTTGTTTTTGTTTTCGGTTTTGTTTTCGTTTTTGTTTTCGTTTTTGTTTTTGTTTTTGTTTTCGTTTTTGTTTTTGTTTTCGTTTTTGTTTTCGTTTTTGTTTTCGTTTTTGTTTTCGTTTTTGTTTTCGTGTTTGTTTTCGTTTTTGTTTTCTTTTTTGTTTTCGTTTTTGTTTTCGTTTTTGTTTTCTTTTTTGTTTTCGTTTTTGTTTTCGTTTTTGTTTTCGTTTTTGTTTTCGTTTTTGTTTTCGTTTTTGTTTTCGTTTTTGTTTTCGTTTTTGTTTTCGTTTTTGTTTTCGTTTTTGTTTTCGTTTTTGTTTTCGTTTTTGTTTTTGTTTTTGTTTTCGTTTTTGTTTTCGTTTTTGTTTTCGTTTTTGTTTTCGTTTTTGTTTTCGTTTTTGTTTTCGTTTTTGATTTTGTTTTCGTTTTTGTTTTCGTTTTTGTTTTTGTTTTCCTTTTCGTTTTTGTTTGTGTTTTTGTTTTCGTTTTTGTTTTCGTTTTTGTTTTCGTTTTTGTTTTCGTTTTTGTTTTCGTTTTTGTTTTCGTGTTTGTTTTCGTTTTTGTTTTCGTTTTTGTTTTCGTTTTTGTTTTTGTTTTCGTTTTTGTTTTCGTTTTTGTTTTTGTTTTCCTTTTCGTTTTTGTTTGTGTTTTTGTTTTTGTCCTTGTTTCTGTCCTTGTCTTTGTCTTAATTGGTTTTTGTTTGTACGAGACTAAGTCCAGCGGCATAATGCTCTTCGATCGCACACGACCAAGTCCAGCGGCGTGTCGCTCCTAGGGCTGTTGCGAATACTTAAAAGTCCCTACGGTCAAAATCATTGGGTTGCGACTCACCTTTACGAGTTGCTCGCTCGCTGCGCTCGCTCGGAATGTTATAGCCTTACCTAAAACCAATCCACCTTGCGTTCGTTTTTCGAAAAGACCGCGATTTTCCGATAATTTACAGACGCGCGGGATCGGTTTTGAGGTTAGGCTAGTTTTATAAGAGCGAGCGAAGCGAGCGAGAAGCTACATCAATTCCCGCGCTATAGTTATATATCAAATGTTCTTTACTAACAATTCTCACCGATCGAAAGAAAGTTTCTGATTTGATAGAAGAATAACAGATATGTTTCGCTAGGTACGCGATTCGTGCTGATCGATGTATCTCGATGATGTTTTTGTTTTCGTTTTTGTTTTCGTTTTTGTTTTCGTTTTTGTTTTCTTTTTTGTTTTCGTTTTTGTTTTCGTTTTTGTTTTCGTTTTTGTTTTCGTTTTTGTTTTCGTTTTTGTTTTCGTTTTTGTTTTCGTTTTTGTTTTCGTTTTTGTTTTCGTTTTTGATTTCGTTTTTGTTTTCGTTTTTGTTTTCGTTTTTGTTTTCGTTTTTGTTTTCGTTTTTGTTTTCGTTTTTGTTTTCGTTTTTGTTTTCGTGTTTGTTTTCGTTTTTGTTTTCGTTTTTGTTTTCGTTTTTGTTTTTGTTTTCGTTTTTGTTTTTGTTTTTGTCCTTGTTTCTGTCTTTGTCTTTGTCTTAATTGGTTTTTGTTTGTACGAGACTAAGTCCAGCGGCATAATGCTCTTCGATCGCACACGACCAAGTCCAGCGGCGTGTCGCTCCTAGGGCTGTTGCGAATACTTAAAAGTCCCTACGGTCAAAATCATTGGGTTGCGACTCACCTTTACGAGTTGCTCGCTCGCTGCGCTCGCTCGGAATGTTATAGCCTTACCTAAAACCAATCCACCTTGCGTTCGTTTTTCGAAAAGACCGCGATTTTCCGATAATTTACAGACGCGCGGGATCGGTTTTGAGGTTAGGCTAGTTTTATAAGAGCGAGCGAAGCGAGCGAGAAGCTACATCAATTCCCGCGCTATAGTTATATATCAAATGTTCTTTACTAACAATTCTCACCGATCGAAAGAAAGTTTCTGATTTGATAGAAGAATAACAGATATGTTTCGCTAGGTACGCGATTCGTGCTGATCGATGTATCTCGATGATGTTTTTGTTTTCGTTTTTGTTTTCGTTTTTGTTTTCGTTTTTGTTTTCGTTTTTCTTTTCGTGTTTGTTTTCGTTTTTGTTTTCGTTTTTGTTTTCTTTTTTGTTTTCGTTTTTGTTTTCGTTTTTGTTTTCTTTTTTGTTTTCGTTTTTGTTTTCGTTTTTCTTTTCGTTTTTGTTTTCGTTTTTGTTTTCGTTTTTGTTTTCGTTTTTGTTTTCGTTTTTGTTTTCGTTTTTGTTTTCGTTTTTGTTTTCGTGTTTGTTTTCGTTTTTGTTTTCGTTTTTGTTTTCGTTTTTGTTTTTGTTTTCGTTTTTGTTTTCGTTTTTGTTTTTGTTTTCCTTTTCGTTTTTGTTTGTGTTTTTGTTTTTGTCCTTGTTTCTGTCCTTGTCTTTGTCTTAATTGGTTTTTGTTTGTACGAGACTAAGTCCAGCGGCATAATGCTCTTCGATCGCACACGACCAAGTCCAGCGGCGTGTCGCTCCTAGGGCTGTTGCGAATACTTAAAAGTCCCTACGGTCAAAATCATTGGGTTGCGACTCACCTTTACGAGTTGCTCGCTCGCTGCGCTCGCTCGGAATGTTATAGCCTTACCTAAAACCAATCCACCTTGCGTTCGTTTTTCGAAAAGACCGCGATTTTCCGATAATTTACAGACGCGCGGGATCGGTTTTGAGGTTAGGCTAGTTTTATAAGAGCGAGCGAAGCGAGCGAGAAGCTACATCAATTCCCGCGCTATAGTTATATATCAAATGTTCTTTACTAACAATTCTCACCGATCGAAAGAAAGTTTCTGATTTGATAGAAGAATAACAGATATGTTTCGCTAGGTACGCGATTCGTGCTGATCGATGTATCTCGATGATGTTTTTGTTTTCGTTTTTGTTTTCGTTTTTGTTTTCGTTTTTGTTTTCGTTTTTGTTTTCGTTTTTGTTTTCGTTTTTGTTTTCGTTTTTGTTTTCGTTTTTGTTTTCGTTTTTGTTTTCGTGTTTGTTTTCGTTTTTGTTTTCGTTTTCGTTTTCGTTTTTGTTTTCTTTTTTGTTTTCGTTTTTGTTTTCGTTTTTGTTTTCGTTTTTGTTTTCGTTTTTGTTTTCGTTTTTGTTTTCGTTTTTGTTTTTGTTTTCGTTTTTGTTTTTGTTTTCGTTTTTGTTTTCGTTTTTGTTTTCGTTTTTGTTTTCGTTTTTGTTTTCGTGTTTGTTTTCGTTTTTGTTTTCTTTTTTGTTTTCGTTTTTGTTTTCGTTTTTGTTTTCTTTTTTGTTTTCGTTTTTGTTTTCGTTTTTGTTTTCGTTTTTGTTTTCGTTTTTGTTTTCGTTTTTGTTTTCGTTTTTGTTTTCGTTTTTGTTTTCGTTTTTGTTTTCGTTTTTGTTTTCGTTTTTGTTTTCGTTTTTGTTTTTGTTTTTGTTTTCGTTTTTGTTTTCGTTTTTGTTTTCGTTTTTGTTTTCGTTTTTGTTTTCGTTTTTGTTTTCGTTTTTGATTTTGTTTTCGTTTTTGTTTTCGTTTTTGTTTTTGTTTTCCTTTTCGTTTTTGTTTGTGTTTTTGTTTTCGTTTTTGTTTTCGTTTTTGTTTTCGTTTTTGTTTTCGTTTTTGTTTTCGTTTTTGTTTTCGTGTTTGTTTTCGTTTTTGTTTTCGTTTTTGTTTTCGTTTTTGTTTTTGTTTTCGTTTTTGTTTTCGTTTTTGTTTTTGTTTTCCTTTTCGTTTTTGTTTGTGTTTTTGTTTTTGTCCTTGTTTCTGTCCTTGTCTTTGTCTTAATTGGTTTTTGTTTGTACGAGACTAAGTCCAGCGGCATAATGCTCTTCGATCGCACACGACCAAGTCCAGCGGCGTGTCGCTCCTAGGGCTGTTGCGAATACTTAAAAGTCCCTACGGTCAAAATCATTGGGTTGCGACTCACCTTTACGAGTTGCTCGCTCGCTGCGCTCGCTCGGAATGTTATAGCCTTACCTAAAACCAATCCACCTTGCGTTCGTTTTTCGAAAAGACCGCGATTTTCCGATAATTTACAGACGCGCGGGATCGGTTTTGAGGTTAGGCTAGTTTTATAAGAGCGAGCGAAGCGAGCGAGAAGCTACATCAATTCCCGCGCTATAGTTATATATCAAATGTTCTTTACTAACAATTCTCACCGATCGAAAGAAAGTTTCTGATTTGATAGAAGAATAACAGATATGTTTCGCTAGGTACGCGATTCGTGCTGATCGATGTATCTCGATGATGTTTTTGTTTTCGTTTTTGTTTTCGTTTTTGTTTTCGTTTTTGTTTTCTTTTTTGTTTTCGTTTTTGTTTTCGTTTTTGTTTTCGTTTTTGTTTTCGTTTTTGTTTTCGTTTTTGTTTTCGTTTTTGTTTTCGTTTTTGTTTTCGTTTTTGTTTTCGTTTTTGATTTCGTTTTTGTTTTCGTTTTTGTTTTCGTTTTTGTTTTCGTTTTTGTTTTCGTTTTTGTTTTCGTTTTTGTTTTCGTTTTTGTTTTCGTGTTTGTTTTCGTTTTTGTTTTCGTTTTTGTTTTCGTTTTTGTTTTTGTTTTCGTTTTTGTTTTTGTTTTTGTCCTTGTTTCTGTCCTTGTCTTTGTCTTAATTGGTTTTTGTTTGTACGAGACTAAGTCCAGCGGCATAATGCTCTTCGATCGCACACGACCAAGTCCAGCGGCGTGTCGCTCCTAGGGCTGTTGCGAATACTTAAAAGTCCCTACGGTCAAAATCATTGGGTTGCGACTCACCTTTACGAGTTGCTCGCTCGCTGCGCTCGCTCGGAATGTTATAGCCTTACCTAAAACCAATCCACCTTGCGTTCGTTTTTCGAAAAGACCGCGATTTTCCGATAATTTACAGACGCGCGGGATCGGTTTTGAGGTTAGGCTAGTTTTATAAGAGCGAGCGAAGCGAGCGAGAAGCTACATCAATTCCCGCGCTATAGTTATATATCAAATGTTCTTTACTAACAATTCTCACCGATCGAAAGAAAGTTTCTGATTTGATAGAAGAATAACAGATATGTTTCGCTAGGTACGCGATTCGTGCTGATCGATGTATCTCGATGATGTTTTTGTTTTCGTTTTTGTTTTCGTTTTTGTTTTCGTTTTTGTTTTCGTTTTTCTTTTCGTGTTTGTTTTCGTTTTTGTTTTCGTTTTTGTTTTCTTTTTTGTTTTCGTTTTTGTTTTCGTTTTTGTTTTCTTTTTTGTTTTCGTTTTTGTTTTCGTTTTTCTTTTCGTTTTTGTTTTCGTTTTTGTTTTCGTTTTTGTTTTCGTTTTTGTTTTCGTTTTTGTTTTCGTTTTTGTTTTCGTTTTTGTTTTCGTGTTTGTTTTCGTTTTTGTTTTCGTTTTTGTTTTCGTTTTTGTTTTTGTTTTCCTTTTCGTTTTTGTTTGTGTTTTTGTTCTCGTTTTTGTTTTCGTTTTTGTTTTCGTTTTTGTTTTCGTTTTTGTTTTCGTTTTTGTTTTCGTTTTTGTTTTCGTGTTTGTTTTCGTTTTTGTTTTCGTTTTTGTTTTCGTTTTTGTTTTCGTTTTTGTTTTTGTTTTCGTTTTTGTTTTCGTTTTTGTTTTTGTTTTCCTTTTCGTTTTTGTTTGTGTTTTTGTTTTTGTCCTTGTTTCTGTCCTTGTCTTTGTCTTAATTGGTTTTTGTTTGTACGAGACTAAGTCCAGCGGCATAATGCTCTTCGATCGCACACGACCAAGTCCAGCGGCGTGTCGCTCCTAGGGCTGTTGCGAATACTTAAAAGTCCCTACGGTCAAAATCATTGGGTTGCGACTCACCTTTACGAGTTGCTCGCTCGCTGCGCTCGCTCGGAATGTTATAGCCTTACCTAAAACCAATCCACCTTGCGTTCGTTTTTCGAAAAGACCGCGATTTTCCGATAATTTACAGACGCGCGGGATCGGTTTTGAGGTTAGGCTAGTTTTATAAGAGCGAGCGAAGCGAGCGAGAAGCTACATCAATTCCCGCGCTATAGTTATATATCAAATGTTCTTTACTAACAATTCTCACCGATCG
>NW_026869736.1:1100000-1112500 GCF_905332965.1 Bombus pascuorum | reverse complement strand
TTTACGAGTTGCTCGCTCGCTGCGCTCGCTCGGAATGTTATAGCCTTACCTAAAACCAATCCACCTTGCGTTCGTTTTTCGAAAAGACCGCGATTTTCCGATAATTTACAGACGCGCGGGATCGGTTTTGAGGTTAGGCTAGTGTTATAAGAGCGAGCGAAGCGAGCGAGAAGCTACATCAATTCCCGCGCTATAGTTATATATCAAATGTTCTTTACTAACAATTCTCACCGATCGAAAGAAAGTTTCTGATTTGATAGAAGAATAACAGATATGTTTCGCTAGGTACGCGATTCGTGCTGATCGATGTATCTCGATGATGTTTTTGTTTTCGTTTTTGTTTTCGTTTTTGTTTTCGTTTTTGTTTTCGTTTTTGTTTTCGTTTTTGTTTTCGTTTTTGTTTTCGTTTTTGTTTTCGTTTTTGTTTTCGTTTTTGTTTTCGTTTTTGTTTTTGTTTTCGTTTTTGTTTTCGTTTTTGTTATTGTTTTCCTTTTCGTTTTTGTTTGTGTTTTTGTTTTCGTTTTTGTTTTCGTTTTTGTTTTCGTTTTTGTTTTCGTTTTTGTTTTCGTTTTTGTTTTCGTTTTTGTTTTCGTGTTTGTTTTCGTTTTTGTTTTCGTTTTTGTTT
The DNA here is from genome assembly GCF_905332965.1 of Bombus pascuorum. Taxonomy (NCBI): domain Eukaryota; kingdom Metazoa; phylum Arthropoda; class Insecta; order Hymenoptera; family Apidae; genus Bombus; species Bombus pascuorum. The sequence goes on along the minus strand of NW_026869736.1, from coordinate 1,111,875 downwards.
TCGTTTTTGTTTTTGTTTTCGTTTTTGTTTTCGTTTTTGTTTTTGTTTTCCTTTTCGTTTTTGTTTGTGTTTTTTGTTTTTGTCCTTGTTTCTGTCCTTGTCTTTGTCTTAATTGGTTTTTGTTTGTACGAGACTAAGTCCAGCGGCATAATGCTCTTCGATCGCACACGACCAAGTCCAGCGGCGTGTCGCTCCTAGGGCTGTTGCGAATACTTAAAAGTCCCTACGGTCAAAATCATTGGGTTGCGACTCACCTTTACGAGTTGCTCGCTCGCTGCGCTCGCTCGGAATGTTATAGCCTTACCTAAAACCAATCCACCTTGCGTTCGTTTTTCGAAAAGACCGCGATTTTCCGATAATTTACAGACGCGCGGGATCGGTTTTGAGGTTAGGCTAGTTTTATAAGAGCGAGCGAAGCGAGCGAGAAGCTACATCAATTCCCGCGCTATAGTTATATATCAAATGTTCTTTACTAACAATTCTCACCGATCGAAAGAAAGTTTCTGATTTGATAGAAGAATAACAGATATGTTTCGCTAGGTACGCGATTCGTGCTGATCGATGTATCTCGATGATGTTGTTGTTTTCGTTTTTGTTTTCGTTTTTGTTTTCGTTTTTGTTTTCGTTTTTGTTTTCGTTTTTGTTTTCGTTTTTGTTTTCGTTTTTGTTTTCGTTTTTGTTTTCGTTTTTGTTTTCGTTTTTGTTTTCGTTTTTGTTTTCGTTTTTGATTTCGTTTTTGTTTTCGTTTTTGTTTTCGTTTTTGTTTTTGTTTTTGATTTTGTTTTTGTTTTTGTCCTTGTTTCTGTCCTTGTCTTTGTCTTAATTGGTTTTTGTTTGTACGAGACTAAGTCCAGCGGCATAATGCTCTTCGATCGCACACGACCAAGTCCAGCGGCGTGTCGCTCCTAGGGCTGTTGCGAATACTTAAAAGTCCCTACGGTCAAAATCATTGGGTTGCGACTCACCTTTACGAGTTGCTCGCTCGCTGCGCTCGCTCGGAATGTTATAGCCTTACCTAAAACCAATCCACCTTGCGTTCGTTTTTCGAAAAGACCGCGATTTTCCGATAATTTACAGACGCGCGGGATCGGTTTTGAGGTTAGGCTAGTTTTATAAGAGCGAGCGAAGCGAGCGAGAAGCTACATCAATTCCCGCGCTATAGTTATATATCAAATGTTCTTTACTAACAATTCTCACCGATCGAAAGAAAGTTTCTGATTTGATAGAAGAATAACAGATATGTTTCGCTAGGTACGCGATTCGTGCTGATCGATGTATCTCGATGATGTTGTTGTTTTCGTTTTTGTTTTCGTTTTTGTTTTCGTTTTTGTTTTCGTTTTTGATTTCGTTTTTGCTTTCGTTTTTGTTTTCGTTTTTGTTTTCGTTTTTGTTTTCGTTTTTGTTTTCGTTTTTGTTTTTGTTTTCGTTTTTGTTTTCGTTTTTGTTTTTGTTTTCCTTTTCGTTTTTGTTTGTGTTTTTGTTTTCGTTTTTGTTTTCGTTTTTGTTTTCGTTTTTGTTTTCGTTTTTGTTTTCGTTTTTGTTTTCGTTTTTGTTTTCGTGTTTGTTTTCGTTTTTGTTTTCGTTTTTGTTTTCGTTTTTGTTTTTGTTTTCGTTTTTGTTTTCGTTTTTGTTTTTGTTTTCCTTTTCGTTTTTGTTTGTGTTTTTGTTTTTGTCCTTGTTTCTGTCCTTGTCTTTGTCTTAATTGGTTTTTGTTTGTACGAGACTAAGTCCAGCGGCATAATGCTCTTCGATCGCACACGACCAAGTCCAGCGGCGTGTCGCTCCTAGGGCTGTTGCGAATACTTAAAAGTCCCTACGGTCAAAATCATTGGGTTGCGACTCACCTTTACGAGTTGCTCGCTCGCTGCGCTCGCTCGGAATGTTATAGCCTTACCTAAAACCAATCCACCTTGCGTTCGTTTTTCGAAAAGACCGCGATTTTCCGATAATTTACAGACGCGCGGGATCGGTTTTGAGGTTAGGCTAGTTTTATAAGAGCGAGCGAAGCGAGCGAGAAGCTACATCAATTCCCGCGCTATAGTTATATATCAAATGTTCTTTACTAACAATTCTCACCGATCGAAAGAAAGTTTCTGATTTGATAGAAGAATAACAGATATGTTTCGCTTGGTACGCGATTCGTGCTGATCGATGTATCTCGATGATGTTTTTGTTTTCGTTTTTGTTTTCGTTTTTGTTTTCGTTTTTGTTTTCGTTTTTCTTTTCGTGTTTGTTTTCGTTTTTGTTTTCGTTTTTGTTTTCTTTTTTGTTTTCGTTTTTGTTTTCGTTTTTGTTTTCTTTTTTGTTTTCGTTTTTGTTTTCGTTTTTGTTTTCGTTTTTGTTTTCGTTTTTGTTTTCGTTTATGTTTTCGTTTTTGTTTTCGTTTTTGTTTTCGTTTTTGTTTTCGTTTTTGTTTTTGTTTTCGTTTTTGTTTTCGTTTTTGATTTCGTTTTTGTTTTCGTTTTTGTTTTCGTTTTTGTTTTCGTTTTTGTTTTTGTTTTCGTTTTCGTTTTTGTTTTCGTTTTTGTTTTTGTTTTCCTTTTCGTTTTTGTTTGTGTTTTTGTTTTCGTTTTTGTTTTCGTTTTTGTTTTCGTTTTTGTTTTCGTTTTTGTTTTCGTTTTTGTTTTCGTTTTTGTTTTCGTTTTTGTTTTCGTTTTTGTTTTCGTGTTTGTTTTCGTTTTTGTTTTTGTTTTCGTTTTTGTTTTCGTTTTTGTTTTTGTTTTCCTTTTCGTTTTTGTTTGTGTTTTTGTTTTTGTCCTTGTTTCTGTCCTTGTCTTTGTCTTAATTGGTTTTTGTTTGTACGAGACTAAGTCCAGCGGCATAATGCTCTTCGATCGCACACGACCAAGTCCAGCGGCGTGTCGCTCCTAGGGCTGTTGCGAATACTTAAAAGTTCCTACGGTCAAAATCATTGGGTTGCGACTCACCTTTACGAGTTGCTCGCTCGCTGCGCTCGATCGGAATGTTATAGCCTTACCTAAAACCAATCCACCTTGCGTTCGTTTTTCGAAAAGACTGCGATTTTCCGATAATTTACAGACGCGCGGGATCGGTTTTGAGGTTAGGCTAGTTTTATAAGAGCGAGCGAAGCGAGCGAGAAGCTACATCAATTCCCGCGCTATAGTTATATATCAAATGTTCTTTACTAACAATTCTCACCGATCGAAAGAAAGTTTCTGATTTGATAGAAGAATAACAGATATGTTTCGCTAGGTACGCGATTCGTGCTGATCGATGTATCTCGATGATGTTTTTGTTTTCGTTTTTGTTTTCGTTTTTGTTTTCGTTTTTGTTTTCGTTTTTCTTTTCGTGTTTGTTTTCGTTTTTGTTTTCGTTTTTGTTTTCTTTTTTGTTTTCGTTTTTGTTTTCGTTTTTGTTTTCTTTTTTGTTTTCGTTTTTGTTTTCGTTTTTGTTTTCGTTTTTGTTTTCGTTTTTGTTTTCATTTTTGTTTTCGTTTTTGTTTTCGTTTTTGTTTTCGTTTTTGTTTTCGTTTTTGTTTTTGTTTTCGTTTTTGTTTTCGTTTTTGTTTTCGTTTTTGTTTTCGTTTTTGTTTTCGTTTTTGTTTTCGTTTTTGTTTTTGTTTTCGTTTTTGTTTTCGTTTTTGTTTTTGTTTTCCTTTTCGTTTTTGTTTTTGTTTTTGTTTTCGTTTTTGTTTTCGTTTTTGTTTTCGTGTTTGTTTTCGTTTTTGTTTTCGTTTTCGTTTTCGTTTTTGTTTTCTTTTTTGTTTTCGTTTTTGTTTTCGTTTTTGTTTTCGTTTTTGTTTTCGTTTTTGTTTTCGTTTTTGTTTTCGTTTTTGTTTTCGTTTTTGTTTTCGTTTTTGTTTTCGTTTTTGATTTCGTTTTTGTTTTCGTTTTTGTTTTCGTTTTTGTTTTCGTTTTTGTTTTCGTTTTTGTTTTCGTTTTTGTTTTTGTTTTTGTTTTCGTTTTTGTTTTAGTTTTTGTTTTTGTTTTCCTTTTCGTTTTTGTTTGTGTTTTTGTTTTTGTCCTTGTTTCTGTCCTTGTCTTTGTCTTAATTGGTTTTTGTTTGTACGAGACTAAGTCCAGCGGCATAATGCTCTTCGATCGCACACGACCAAGTCCAGCGGCGTGTCGCTCCTAGGGCTGTTGCGAATACTTAAAAGTCCCTACGGTCAAAATCATTGGGTTGCGACTCACCTTTACGAGTTGCTCGCTCGCTGCGCTCGCTCGGAATGTTATAGCCTTACCTAAAACCAATCCACCTTGCGTTCGTTTTTCGAAAAGACCGCGATTTTCCGATAATTTACAGACGCGCGGGATCGGTTTTGAGGTTAGGCTAGTTTTATAAGAGCGAGCGAAGCGAGCGAGAAGCTACATCAATTCCCGCGCTATAGTTATATATCAAATGTTCTTTACTAACAATTCTCACCGATCGAAAGAAAGTTTCTGATTTGATAGAAGAATAACAGATATGTTTCGCTAGGTACGCGATTCGTGCTGATCGATGTATCTCGATGATGTTTTTGTTTTCGTTTTTGTTTTCGTTTTTGTTTTCGTTTTTGTTTTCGTTTTTGTTTTCGTTTTTGTTTTCGTTTTTGTTTTCGTTTTTGTTTTCGTTTTTGTTTTCGTTTTCGTTTTTGTTTTCGTTTTTGTTTTCGTTTTTGTTTTCGTTTTTGTTTTCGTTTTTGTTTTCGTTTTTGTTTTTGTTTTTGTTTTCGTTTTTGTTTTCGTTTTTGTTTTCGTTTTTGTTTTCGTTTATGTTTTCGTTTTTGTTTTCGTTTTTGTTTTTGTTTTCGTTTTTGTTTTCGTTTTTGTTTTCGTTTTTGTTTTCGTTTTTGTTTTCGTTTTTGTTTTCGTTTTTGTTTTTGTTTTTGTTTTTGTTTTCGTTTTTGTTTTCGTTTTTGTTTTCGTTTTTGTTTTCGTTTTTGTTTTCGTTTTTGTTTTCGTTTTTGTTTTCGTTTTTGTTTTCGTTTTTGTTTTCGTTTTTGTTTTTGTTTTCGTTTTTGTTTTCGTTTTTGTTTTTGTTTTCCTTTTCGTTTTTGTTTGTGTTTTTGTTTTCGTTTTTGTTTTCGTTTTTGTTTTCGTTTTTGTTTTCGTTTTTGTTTTCGTTTTTGTTTTCGTTTTTGTTTTCGTGTTTGTTTTCGTTTTTGTTTTCGTTTTTGTTTTCGTTTTTGTTTTTGTTTTCGTTTTTGTTTTCGTTTTTGTTTTTGTTTTCCTTTTCGTTTTTGTTTGTGTTTTTGTTTTTGTCCTTGTTTCTGTCCTTGTCTTTGTCTTAATTGGTTTTTGTTTGTACGAGACTAAGTCCAGCGGCATAATGCTCTTCGATCGCACACGACCAAGTCCAGCGGCGTGTCGCTCCTAGGGCTGTTGCGAATACTTAAAAGTCCCTACGGTCAAAATCATTGGGTTGCGACTCACCTTTACGAGTTGCTCGCTCGCTGCGCTCGCTCGGAATGTTATAGCCTTACCTAAAACCAATCCACCTTGCGTTCGTTTTTCGAAAAGACCGCGATTTTCCGATAATTTACAGACGCGCGGGATCGGTTTTGAGGTTAGGCTAGTTTTATAAGAGCGAGCGAAGCGAGCGAGAAGCTACATCAATTCCCGCGCTATAGTTATATATCAAATGTTCTTTACTAACAATTCTCACCGATCGAAAGAAAGTTTCTGATTTGATAGAAGAATAACAGATATGTTTCGCTAGGTACGCGATTCGTGCTGATCGATGTATCTCGATGATGTTTTTGTTTTCGTTTTTGTTTTCGTTTTTGTTTTCGTTTTTGTTTTCGTTTTTGTTTTCGTTTTTGTTTTCGTTTTTGTTTTCGTTTTTGTTTTCGTTTTTGTTTTCGTTTTTGTTTTCGTTTTTGTTTTCGTTTTTGTTTTCGTGTTTGTTTTCGTTTTTGTTTTCGTTTTCGTTTTCGTTTTTGTTTTCTTTTTTGTTTTCGTTTTTGTTTTCGTTTTTGTTTTCGTTTTTGTTTTCGTTTTTGTTTTTCGTTTTTGTTTTCGTTTTTGTTTTCGTTTTTGTTTTCGTTTTTGTTTTCGTTTTTGATTTCGTTTTTGTTTTCGTTTTTGTTTTCGTTTTTGTTTTCGTTTTTGTTTTCGTTTTTGTTTTCGTTTTTGTTTTCGTTTTTGTTTTCGTTTTTGTTTTCGTGTTTGTTTTCGTTTTTGTTTTCGTTTTTGTTTTCGTTTTTGTTTTTGTTTTTGTTTTCGTTTTTGTTTTTGTTTTTGTCCTTGTTTCTGTCCTTGTCTTTGTCTTAATTGGTTTTTGTTTGTACGAGACTAAGTCCAGCGGCATAATGCTCTTCGATCGCACACGACCAAGTCCAGCGGCGTGTCGCTCCTAGGGCTGTTGCGAATACTTAAAAGTCCCTACGGTCAAAATCATTGGGTTGCGACTCACCTTTACGAGTTGCTCGCTCGCTGCGCTCGCTCGGAATGTTATAGCCTTACCTAAAACCAATCCACCTTGCGTTCGTTTTTCGAAAAGACCGCGATTTTCCGATAATTTACAGACGCGCGGGATCGGTTTTGAGGTTAGGCTAGTTTTATAAGAGCGAGCGAAGCGAGCGAGAAGCTACATCAATTCCCGCGCTATAGTTATATATCAAATGTTCTTTACTAACAATTCTCACCGATCGAAAGAAAGTTTCTGATTTGATAGAAGAATAACAGATATGTTTCGCTAGGTACGCGATTCGTGCTGATCGATGTATCTCGATGATGTTTTTGTTTTCGTTTTTGTTTTCGTTTTTGTTTTCGTTTTTGTTTTCGTTTTTCTTTTCGTGTTTGTTTTCGTTTTTGTTTTCGTTTTTGTTTTCTTTTTTGTTTTCGTTTTTGTTTTCGTTTTTGTTTTCTTTTTTGTTTTCGTTTTTGTTTTCGTTTTTGTTTTCGTTTTTGTTTTCGTTTTTGTTTTCGTTTTTGTTTTCGTTTTTGTTTTCGTTTTTGTTTTCGTTTTTGTTTTCGTTTTTGTTTTCGTTTTTGTTTTCGTTTTTGTTTTTGTTTTCGTTTTTGTTTTCGTTTTTGTTTTCGTTTTTGTTTTCGTTTTTGTTTTCGTTTTTGTTTTCGTTTTTGTTTTTGTTTTCGTTTTTGTTTTCGTTTTTGTTTTCGTTTTTGTTTTCGTTTTTGTTTTCGTTTTTGTTTTCGTTTTTGTTTTTGTTTTCGTTTTTGTTTTCGTTTTTGTTTTCGTTTTCGTTTTCGTTTTTGTTTTCGTTTTTGTTTTCGTTTTTGTTTTCGTGTTTGTTTTCGTTTTTGTTTTCGTTTTCGTTTTCGTTTTTGTTTTCTTTTTTGTTTTCGTTTTTTTTTTTGTTTTTTTTTTTGTTTTTGTTTTCGTTTTTGTTTTCGTTTTTGTTTTCGTTTTTGTTTTCGTTTTTGTTTTCGTTTTTGTTTTCGTTTTTGATTTCGTTTTTGTTTTCGTTTTTGTTTTCGTTTTTGTTTTCGTTTTTGTTTTCGTTTTTGTTTTCGTTTTTGTTTTCGTTTTTGTTTTCGTTTTTGTTTTCGTGTTTGTTTTCGTTTTTGTTTTCGTTTTTGTTTTCGTTTTTGTTTTTGTTTTCGTTTTTGTTTTTGCTTTTGTCCTTGTTTCTGTCCTTGTCTTTGTCTTAATTGGTTTTTGTTTGTACGAGACTAAGTCCAGCGGCATAATGCTCTTCGATCGCACACGACCAAGTCCAGCGGCGTGTCGCTCCTAGGGCTGTTGCGAATACTTAAAAGTCCCTACGGTCAAAATCATTGGGTTGCGACTCACCTTTACGAGTTGCTCGCTCGCTGCGCTCGCTCGGAATGTTATAGCCTTACCTAAAACCAATCCACCTTGCGTTCGTTTTTCGAAAAGACCGCGATTTTCCGATAATTTACAGACGCGCGGGATCGGTTTTGAGGTTAGGCTAGTTTTATAAGAGCGAGCGAAGCGAGCGAGAAGCTACATCAATTCCCGCGCTATAGTTATATATCAAATGTTCTTTACTAACAATTCTCACCGATCGAAAGAAAGTTTCTGATTTGATAGAAGAATAACAGATATGTTTCGCTAGGTACGCGATTCGTGCTGATCGATGTATCTCGATGATGTTTTTGTTTTCGTTTTTGTTTTCGTTTTTGTTTTCGTTTTTGTTTTCGTTTTTGTTTTCGTTTTTGTTTTCGTTTTTGTTTTCGTTTTTGTTTTCGTTTTTGTTTTCGTTTTTGTTTTCGTTTTTGTTTTCGTTTTTGTTTTCGTTTTTGTTTTCGTTTTTGTTTTCGTGTTTGTTTTCGTTTTTGTTTTCGTTTTCGTTTTCGTTTTTGTTTTCTTTTTTGTTTTCGTTTTTGTTTTCGTTTTAGTTTTCGTTTTTGTTTTCGTTTTTGTTTTCGTTTTTGTTTTCGTTTTTGTTTTCGTGTTTGTTTTCGTTTTTGTTTTCGTTTCTGATTTCGTTTTTGTTTTCTTTTTTGTTTTCGTTTTTGTTTTCGTTTTTGTTTTCGTTTTTGTTTTCGTTTTTGTTTTCGTTTTTGTTTTCGTTTTTGTTTTCGTTTTTGTTTTCGTTTTTGTTTTCGTTTTTGTTTTCGTTTTTGTTTTCGTTTTTGTTTTCGTTTTTGTTTTCGTTTTTGTTTTCGTTTTTGTTTTCGTTTTTGTTTTCGTTTTTGTTTTCGTTTTTGTTTTCGTTTTTGATTTCGTTTTTGTTTTCGTTTTTGTTTTCGTTTTTGTTTTCGTTTTTGTTTTCGTTTTTGTTTTCGTTTTTGTTTTCGTTTTTGTTTTCGTGTTTGTTTTCGTTTTTGTTTTCGTTTTTGTTTTCGTTTTTGTTTTTGTTTTCGTTTTTGTTTTTGTTTTTGTCCTTGTTTCTGTCCTTGTCTTTGTCTTAATTGGTTTTTGTTTGTACGAGACTAAGTCCAGCGGCATAATGCTCTTCGATCGCACACGACCAAGTCCAGCGGCGTGTCGCTCCTAGGGCTGTTGCGAATACTTAAAAGTCCCTACGGTCAAAATCATTGGGTTGCGACTCACCTTTACGAGTTGCTCGCTCGCTGCGCTCGCTCGGAATGTTATAGCCTTACCTAAAACCAATCCACCTTGCGTTCGTTTTTCGAAAAGACCGCGATTTTCCGATAATTTACAGACGCGCGGGATCGGTTTTGAGGTTAGGCTAGTTTTATAAGAGCGAGCGAAGCGAGCGAGAAGCTACATCAATTCCCGCGCTATAGTTATATATCAAATGTTCTTTACTAACAATTCTCACCGATCGAAAGAAAGTTTCTGATTTGATAGAAGAATAACAGATATGTTTCGCTAGGTACGCGATTCGTGCTGATCGATGTATCCCGATGATGTTGTTGTTTTCGTTTTTGTTTTCGTTTTTGTTTTCGTTTTTCTTTTCGTGTTTGTTTTCGTTTTTGTTTTCGTTTTTGTTTTCTTTTTTGTTTTCGTTTTTGTATTCGTTTTTGTTTTCGTTTTTGTTTTCGTTTTTGTTTTCGTTTTTGTTTTCGTTTTTGTTTTCGTTTTTGTTTTCGTGTTTGTTTTCGTTTTTGTTTTCGTTTTTGTTTTCTTTTTTGTTTTCGTTTTTGTTTTCGTTTGTGTTTTCGTTTTTGTTTTCGTTTTTGTTTTCGTTTTTGTTTTCGTTTTTGTTTTCGTTTTTGTTTTCGTTTTTGTTTTCGTTTTTGATTTCGTTTTTGTTTTCGTTTTTGTTTTCGTTTTTGTTTTCGTTTTTGTTTTCGTTTTTGTTTTCGTTTTTGATTTCGTTTTTGTTTTCGTTTTTGTTTTCGTTTTTGTTTTCGTTTTTGTTTTCGTTTTTGTTTTCGTTTTTGTTTTCGTGTTTGTTTTCGTTTTCGTTTTCGTTTTCGTTTTTGTTTTCGTTTTTGTTTTCGTTTTTGTTTTCGTTTTTGTTTTCGTTTTTGTTTTCGTTTTTGTTTTCGTTTTTGTTTTCGTTTTTGTTTTCGTTTTTGTTTTTGTTTTCGTTTTTGTTTTCGTTTTTGTTTTCGTTTTTGTTTTCGTTTTTGTTTTCGTTTTTGTTTTCGTTTTTGTTTTTGTTTTCGTTTTTGTTTTCGTTTTTGTTTTCGTTTTCGTTTTCGTTTTTGTTTTCGTTTTTGTTTTCGTTTTTGTTTTCGTGTTTGTTTTCGTTTTTGTTTTCGTTTTCGTTTTCGTTTTTGTTTTCTTTTTTGTTTTCGTTTTTGTTTTCGTTTTTGTTTTTGTTTTTGTTTTCGTTTTTGTTTTCGTTTTTGTTTTCGTTTTTGTTTTCGTTTTTGTTTTCGTTTTTGTTTTCGTTTTTGATTTCGTTTTTGTTTTCGTTTTTGTTTTCGTTTTTGTTTTCGTTTTTGTTTTCGTTTTTGTTTTCGTTTTTGTTTTCGTTTTTGTTTTCGTTTTTGTTTTCGTGTTTGTTTTCGTTTTTGTTTTCGTTTTTGTTTTCGTTTTTGTTTTTGTTTTCGTTTTTGTTTTTGCTTTTGTCCTTGTTTCTGTCCTTGTCTTTGTCTTAATTGGTTTTTGTTTGTACGAGACTAAGTCCAGCGGCATAATGCTCTTCGATCGCACACGACCAAGTCCAGCGGCGTGTCGCTCCTAGGGCTGTTGCGAATACTTAAAAGTCCCTACGGTCAAAATCATTGGGTTGCGACTCACCTTTACGAGTTGCTCGCTCGCTGCGCTCGCTCGGAATGTTATAGCCTTACCTAAAACCAATCCACCTTGCGTTCGTTTTTCGAAAAGACCGCGATTTTCCGATAATTTACAGACGCGCGGGATCGGTTTTGAGGTTAGGCTAGTTTTATAAGAGCGAGCGAAGCGAGCGAGAAGCTACATCAATTCCCGCGCTATAGTTATATATCAAATGTTCTTTACTAACAATTCTCACCGATCGAAAGAAAGTTTCTGATTTGATAGAAGAATAACAGATATGTTTCGCTAGGTACGCGATTCGTGCTGATCGATGTATCTCGATGATGTTTTTGTTTTCGTTTTTGTTTTCGTTTTTGTTTTCGTTTTTGTTTTCGTTTTTGTTTTCGTTTTTGTTTTCGTTTTTGTTTTCGTTTTTGTTTTCGTTTTTGTTTTCGTTTTTGTTTTCGTTTTTGTTTTCGTTTTTGTTTTCGTTTTTGTTTTCGTTTTTGTTTTCGTGTTTGTTTTCGTTTTTGTTTTCGTTTTCGTTTTCGTTTTTGTTTTCTTTTTTGTTTTCGTTTTTGTTTTCGTTTTAGTTTTCGTTTTTGTTTTCGTTTTTGTTTTCGTTTTTGTTTTCGTTTTTGTTTTCGTGTTTGTTTTCGTTTTTGTTTTCGTTTCTGATTTCGTTTTTGTTTTCTTTTTTGTTTTCGTTTTTGTTTTCGTTTTTGTTTTCGTTTTTGTTTTCGTTTTTGTTTTCGTTTTTGTTTTCGTTTTTGTTTTCGTTTTTGTTTTCGTTTTTGTTTTCGTTTTTGTTTTCGTTTTTGTTTTCGTTTTTGTTTTCGTTTTTGTTTTCGTTTTTGTTTTCGTTTTTGTTTTCGTTTTTGTTTTCGTTTTTGTTTTCGTTTTTGTTTTCGTTTTTGATTTCGTTTTTGTTTTCGTTTTTGTTTTCGTTTTTGTTTTCGTTTTTGTTTTCGTTTTTGTTTTCGTTTTTGTTTTCGTTTTTGTTTTCGTGTTTGTTTTCGTTTTTGTTTTCGTTTTTGTTTTCGTTTTTGTTTTTGTTTTCGTTTTTGTTTTTGTTTTTGTCCTTGTTTCTGTCCTTGTCTTTGTCTTAATTGGTTTTTGTTTGTACGAGACTAAGTCCAGCGGCATAATGCTCTTCGATCGCACACGACCAAGTCCAGCGGCGTGTCGCTCCTAGGGCTGTTGCGAATACTTAAAAGTCCCTACGGTCAAAATCATTGGGTTGCGACTCACCTTTACGAGTTGCTCGCTCGCTGCGCTCGCTCGGAATGTTATAGCCTTACCTAAAACCAATCCACCTTGCGTTCGTTTTTCGAAAAGACCGCGATTTTCCGATAATTTACAGACGCGC
>NW_026869736.1:1072500-1095000 GCF_905332965.1 Bombus pascuorum | reverse complement strand
TTTTGTCCTTGTTTCTGTCCTTGTCTTTGTCTTAATTGGTTTTTGTTTGTACGAGACTAAGTCCAGCGGCATAATGCTCTTCGATCGCACACGACCAAGTCCAGCGGCGTGTCGCTCCTAGGGCTGTTGCGAATACTTAAAAGTCCCTACGGTCAAAATCATTAGGTTGCGACTCACCTTTACGAGTTGCTCGCTCGCTGCGCTCGCTCGGAATGTTATAGCCTTACCTAAAACCAATCCACCTTGCGTTCGTTTTTCGAAAAGACCGCGATTTTCCGATAATTTACAGACGCGCGGGATCGGTTTTGAGGTTAGGCTAGTTTTATAAGAGCGAGCGAAGCGAGCGAGAAGCTACATCAATTCCCGCGCTATAGTTATATATCAAATGTTCTTTACTAACAATTCTCACCGATCGAAAGAAAGTTTCTGATTTGATAGAAGAATAACAGATATGTTTCGCTAGGTACGCGATTCGTGCTGATCGATGTATCTCGATGATGTTGTTGTTTTCGTTTTTGTTTTCGTTTTTGTTTTCGTTTTTGTTTTTGTTTTCGTTTTTGTTTTCGTTTTTGTTTTCGTTTTTGTTTTCGTTTTTGTTTTTGTTTTCGTTTTTGTTTTCGTTTTTGTTTTTGTTTTCCTTTTCGTTTTTGTTTTCGTTTTTGTTTTCGTTTTTGTTTTCGTTTTTGTTTTCGTTTTTGTTTTCGTTTTTGTTTTCGTTTTTGTTTTCGTTTTTGTTTTCGTTTTTGTTTTCGTTTTTGTTTTTGTTTTCGTTTTTGTTTTCGTTTTTGTTTTTGTTTTCCTTTTCGTTTTTGTTTGTGTTTTTGTTTTCGTTTTTGTTTTCGTTTTTGTTTTCTTTTTTGTTTTCGTTTTTGTTTTCGTTTTTGTTTTCGTTTTTGTTTTCGTGTTTGTTTTCGTTTTTGTTTTCGTTTTTGTTTTCGTTTTTGTTTTCGTTTTTGTTTTTGTTTTCGTTTTTGTTTTCGTTTTTGTTTTTGTTTTCCTTTTCGTTTTTGTTTGTGTTTTTGTTTTTGTCCTTGTTTCTGTCCTTGTCTTTGTCTTAATTGGTTTTTGTTTGTACGAGACTAAGTCCAGCGGCATAATGCTCTTCGATCGCACACGACCAAGTCCAGCGGCGTGTCGCTCCTAGGGCTGTTGCGAATACTTAAAAGTCCCTACGGTCAAAATCATTGGGTTGCGACTCACCTTTACGAGTTGCTCGCTCGCTGCGCTCGCTCGGAATGTTATAGCCTTACCTAAAACCAATCCACCTTGCGTTCGTTTTTCGAAAAGACCGCGATTTTCCGATAATTTACAGACGCGCGGGATCGGTTTTGAGGTTAGGCTAGTTTTGTAAGAGCGAGCGAAGCGAGCGAGAAGCTACATCAATTCCCGCGCTATAGTTATATATCAAATGTTCTTTACTAACAATTCTCACCGATCGAAAGAAAGTTTCTGATTTGATAGAAGAATAACAGATATGTTTCGCTAGGTACGCGATTCGTGCTGATCGATGTATCTCGATGATGTTTTTGTTTTCGTTTTTGTTTTCGTTTTTGTTTTCGTTTTTGTTTTCGTTTTTGTTTTCGTTTTTGTTTTCGTTTTTGTTTTCGTTTTTGTTTTCGTTTTTGTTTTCGTTTTTGTTTTCGTTTTTGTTTTCGTTTTTGTTTTCGTTTTTGTTTTCGTTTTCGTTTTCGTTTTCGTTTTCGTTTTTGTTTTCGTTTTTGTTTTCGTTTTTGTTTTCGTTTTTGTTTTCGTTTTTGTTTTCGTTTTTGTTTTTGTTTTCGTTTTTGTTTTCGTTTTTGTTTTCGTTTTTGTTTTCGTTTTTGTTTTCGTTTTTGTTTTTGTTTTCGTTTTTGTTTTCGTTTTTGTTTTTGTTTTCGTTTTTGTTTTCGTTTTTGTTTTCGTGTTTGTTTTCGTTTTTGTTTTCGTTTTCGTTTTCGTTTTTGTTTTCTTTTTTGTTTTCGTTTTTGTTTTCGTTTTTGTTTTCGTTTTTGTTTTCGTTTTTGTTTTCGTTTTTGTTTTCGTTTTTGTTTTCGTTTTTGTTTTCGTTTTTGTTTTCGTTTTTGATTTCGTTTTTGTTTTCGTTTTTGTTTTCGTTTTTGTTTTCGTTTTTGTTTTCGTTTTTGTTTTCGTTTTTGTTTTCGTTTTTGTTTTCGTTTTTGTTTTCGTGTTTGTTTTCGTTTTTGTTTTCGTTTTTGTTTTCGTTTTTGTTTTTGTTTTTGTTTTCGTTTTTGTTTTCGTTTTTGTTTTCGTTTTTGTTTTCGTTTTTCTTTTCGTGTTTGTTTTCGTTTTTGTTTTCGTTTTTGTTTTCTTTTTTGTTTTCGTTTTTGTTTTCGTTTTTGTTTTCGTTTTTGTTTTTGTTTTCCTTTTCGTTTTTGTTTGTGTTTTTGTTTTCGTTTTTGTTTTCGTTTTTGTTTTCGTTTTTGTTTTCGTTTTTGTTTTCGTTTTTGTTTTCGTTTTTGTTTTCGTTTTTGTTTTCGTTTTTGTTTTCGTGTTTGTTTTCGTTTTTGTTTTTGTTTTCGTTTTTGTTTTCGTTTTTGTTTTTGTTTTCCTTTTCGTTTTTGTTTGTGTTTTTGTTTTTGTCCTTGTTTCTGTCCTTGTCTTTGTCTTAATTGGTTTTTGTTTGTACGAGACTAAGTCCAGCGGCATAATGCTCTTCGATCGCACACGACCAAGTCCAGCGGCGTGTCGCTCCTAGGGCTGTTGCGAATACTTAAAAGTTCCTACGGTCAAAATCATTGGGTTGCGACTCACCTTTACGAGTTGCTCGCTCGCTGCGCTCGATCGGAATGTTATAGCCTTACCTAAAACCAATCCACCTTGCGTTCGTTTTTCGAAAAGACTGCGATTTTCCGATAATTTACAGACGCGCGGGATCGGTTTTGAGGTTAGGCTAGTTTTATAAGAGCGAGCGAAGCGAGCGAGAAGCTACATCAATTCCCGCGCTATAGTTATATATCAAATGTTCTTTACTAACAATTCTCACCGATCGAAAGAAAGTTTCTGATTTGATAGAAGAATAACAGATATGTTTCGCTAGGTACGCGATTCGTGCTGATCGATGTATCTCGATGATGTTTTTGTTTTCGTTTTTGTTTTCGTTTTTGTTTTCGTTTTTGTTTTCGTTTTTCTTTTCGTGTTTGTTTTCGTTTTTGTTTTCGTTTTTGTTTTCGTTTTTGTTTTCGTTTTTGTTTTTGTTTTCGTTTTTGTTTTCGTTTTTGTTTTTGTTTTCCTTTTCGTTTTTGTTTTCGTTTTTGTTTTCGTTTTTGTTTTCGTTTTTGTTTTCGTTTTTGTTTTCGTTTTTGTTTTCGTTTTTGTTTTCGTTTTTGTTTTCGTTTTTGTTTTTGTTTTCGTTTTTGATTTCGTTTTTGTTTTCGTTTTTGTTTTCGTTTTTGTTTTCGTTTTTGTTTTCGTTTTTGTTTTCGTTTTTGTTTTCGTTTTTGTTTTCGTTTTTGTTTTCGTGTTTGTTTTCGTTTTTGTTTTCGTTTTTGTTTTCGTTTTTGTTTTTGTTTTTGTTTTTGTTTTCGTTTTTGTTTTCGTTTTTGTTTTCGTTTTTCTTTTCGTGTTTGTTTTCGTTTTTGTTTTCGTTTTTGTTTTCTTTTTTGTTTTCGTTTTTGTTTTCGTTTTTGTTTTCTTTTTTGTTTTCGTTTTTGTTTTCGTTTTTGTTTTCGTTTTTGTTTTCGTTTTTGTTTTCGTTTTTGTTTTCGTTTTTGTTTTCGTTTTTGTTTTCGTTTTTGTTTTCGTTTTTGTTTTCGTTTTTGTTTTTGTTTTCGTTTTTGTTTTCGTTTTTGTTTTCGTGTTTGTTTTCGTTTTTGTTTTCGTTTTTGTTTTCTTTTTTGTTTTCGTTTTTGTTTTCGTTTTCGTTTTTGTTTTCGTGTTTGTTTTCGTTTTTGTTTTCGTTTCTGATTTCGTTTTTGTTTTCTTTTTTGTTTTCGTTTTTGTTTTCGTTTTTGTTTTCGTTTTTGTTTTCGTTTTTGTTTTCGTTTTTGTTTTCGTTTTTGTTTTCGTTTTTGTTTTCGTTTTTGTTTTCGTTTTCGTTTTTGTTTTCGTTTTTGTTTTCGTTTTTGTTTTCGTTTTTGTTTTCGTTTTTGTTTTCGTTTTTGTTTTTGTTTTCGTTTTTGTTTTCGTTTTTGTTTTTGTTTTCCTTTTCGTTTTTGTTTGTGTTTTTGTTTTCGTTTTTGTTTTCGTTTTTGTTTTCGTTTTTGTTTTCGTTTTTGTTTTCGTTTTTGTTTTCGTTTTTGTTTTCGTTTTTGTTTTCGTTTTTGTTTTCGTTTTTGTTTTCGTTTTTGTTTTCGTTTTTGATTTCGTTTTTGTTTTCGTTTTTGTTTTCGTTTTTGTTTTCGTTTTTGTTTTCGTTTTTGTTTTCGTTTTTGTTTTCGTTTTTGTTTTCGTTTTTGTTTTCGTGTTTGTTTTCGTTTTTGTTTTCGTTTTTGTTTTTGTTTTCGTTTTTGTTTTCGTTTTTGTTTTTGTTTTCCTTTTCGTTTTTGTTTGTGTTTTTGTTTTCGTTTTTGTTTTCGTTTTTGTTTTCGTTTTTGTTTTCGTTTTTGTTTTCGTTTTTGTTTTCGTTTTTGTTTTCGTGTTTGTTTTCGTTTTTGTTTTCGTTTTTGTTTTCGTTTTTGTTTTTGTTTTCGTTTTTGTTTTCGTTTTTGTTTTTGTTTTCCTTTTCGTTTTTGTTTGTGTTTTTGTTTTTGTCCTTGTTTCTGTCCTTGTCTTTGTCTTAATTGGTTTTTGTTTGTACGAGACTAAGTCCAGCGGCATAATGCTCTTCGATCGCACACGACCAAGTCCAGCGGCGTGTCGCTCCTAGGGCTGTTGCGAATACTTAAAAGTCCCTACGGTAAAAATCATTAGGTTGCGACTCACCTTTACGAGTTGCTCGCTCGCTGCGCTCGCTCGGAATGTTATAGCCTTACCTAAAACCAATCCACCTTGCGTTCGTTTTTCGAAAAAACCGCGATTTTCCGATAATTTACAGACGCGCGGGATCGGTTTTGAGGTTAGGCTAGTTTTATAAGAGCGAGCGAAGCGAGCGAGAAGCTACATCAATTCCCGCGCTATAGTTATATATCAAATGTTCTTTACTAACAATTCTCACCGATCGAAAGAAAGTTTCTGATTTGATAGAAGAATAACAGATATGTTTCGCTAGGTACGCGATTCGTGCTGATCGATGTATCTCGATGATGTTGTTGTTTTCGTTTTTGTTTTCGTTTTTGTTTTCGTTTTTGTTTTCGTTTTTGTTTTCGTTTTTGTTTTCGTTTTTGTTTTCGTTTTTGTTTTCGTTTTTGTTTTCGTTTTTGTTTTCTTTTTTGTTTTCGTTTTTGTTTTCGTTTTTGTTTTCGTTTTCGTTTTCGTTTTCGTTTTCGTTTTCGTTTTCGTTTTCGTTTTCGTTTTTGTTTTCGTTTTTGTTTTCGTTTTTGTTTTCGTTTTTGTTTTCGTTTTTGTTTTTGTTTTCGTTTTTGTTTTCGTTTTTGTTTTCGTTTTTGTTTTCGTTTTTGTTTTTGTTTTCGTTTTTGTTTTCGTTTTTGTTTTTGTTTTCCTTTTCGTTTTTGTTTTCGTTTTTGTTTTCGTTTTTGTTTTCGTTTTTGTTTTCGTTTTTGTTTTCGTTTTTGTTTTCGTTTTTGTTTTCGTTTTTGTTTTCGTTTTTGTTTTTGTTTTCGTTTTTGTTTTCGTTTTTGTTTTTGTTTTCCTTTTCGTTTTTGTTTGTGTTTTTGTTTTCGTTTTTGTTTTCGTTTTTGTTTTCTTTTTTGTTTTCGTTTTTGTTTTCGTTTTTGTTTTCGTTTTTGTTTTCGTGTTTGTTTTCGTTTTTGTTTTCGTTTTTGTTTTCGTTTTTGTTTTTGTTTTCGTTTTTGTTTTCGTTTTTGTTTTTGTTTTCCTTTTCGTTTTTGTTTGTGTTTTTGTTTTTGTCCTTGTTTCTGTCCTTGTCTTTGTCTTAATTGGTTTTTGTTTGTACGAGACTAAGTCCAGCGGCATAATGCTCTTCGATCGCACACGACCAAGTCCAGCGGCGTGTCGCTCCTAGGGCTGTTGCGAATACTTAAAAGTCCCTACGGTCAAAATCATTGGGTTGCGACTCACCTTTACGAGTTGCTCGCTCGCTGCGCTCGCTCGGAATGTTATAGCCTTACCTAAAACCAATCCACCTTGCGTTCGTTTTTCGAAAAGACCGCGATTTTCCGATAATTTACAGACGCGCGGGATCGGTTTTGAGGTTAGGCTAGTTTTGTAAGAGCGAGCGAAGCGAGCGAGAAGCTACATCAATTCCCGCGCTATAGTTATATATCAAATGTTCTTTACTAACAATTCTCACCGATCGAAAGAAAGTTTCTGATTTGATAGAAGAATAACAGATATGTTTCGCTAGGTACGCGATTCGTGCTGATCGATGTATCTCGATGATGTTTTTGTTTTCGTTTTTGTTTTCGTTTTTGTTTTCGTTTTTGTTTTCGTTTTTGTTTTCGTTTTTGTTTTCGTTTTTGTTTTCGTTTTTGTTTTCGTTTTTGTTTTCGTTTTTGTTTTCGTTTTTGTTTTCGTTTTTGTTTTCGTTTTTGTTTTCGTTTTCGTTTTCGTTTTTGTTTTCGTTTTTGTTTTCGTTTTTGTTTTCGTTTTTGTTTTCGTTTTTGTTTTCGTTTTTGTTTTTGTTTTCGTTTTTGTTTTCGTTTTTGTTTTCGTTTTTGTTTTCGTTTTTGTTTTCGTTTTTGTTTTTGTTTTCGTTTTTGTTTTCGTTTTTGTTTTTGTTTTCGTTTTTGTTTTCGTTTTTGTTTTCGTGTTTGTTTTCGTTTTTGTTTTCGTTTTCGTTTTCGTTTTTGTTTTCTTTTTTGTTTTCGTTTTTGTTTTCGTTTTTGTTTTCGTTTTTGTTTTCGTTTTTGTTTTCGTTTTTGTTTTCGTTTTTGTTTTCGTTTTTGTTTTCGTTTTTGTTTTCGTTTTTGATTTCGTTTTTGTTTTCGTTTTTGTTTTCGTTTTTGTTTTCGTTTTTGTTTTCGTTTTTGTTTTCGTTTTTGTTTTCGTTTTTGTTTTCGTTTTTGTTTTCGTGTTTGTTTTCGTTTTTGTTTTCGTTTTTGTTTTCGTTTTTGTTTTTGTTTTTGTTTTTGTTTTCGTTTTTGTTTTCGTTTTTGTTTTCGTTTTTCTTTTCGTGTTTGTTTTCGTTTTTGTTTTCGTTTTTGTTTTCTTTTTTGTTTTCGTTTTTGTTTTCGTTTTTGTTTTCTTTTTTGTTTTCGTTTTTGTTTTCGTTTTTGTTTTCGTTTTTGTTTTCGTTTTTGTTTTCGTTTTTGTTTTCGTTTTTGTTTTCGTTTTTGTTTTCGTTTTTGTTTTCGTTTTTGTTTTCGTTTTTGTTTTCGTTTTTGTTTTTGTTTTCGTTTTTGTTTTCGTTTTTGTTTTCGTGTTTGTTTTCGTTTTTGTTTTCGTTTTTGTTTTCTTTTTTGTTTTCGTTTTTGTTTTCGTTTTCGTTTTTGTTTTCGTGTTTGTTTTCGTTTTTGTTTTCGTTTCTGATTTCGTTTTTGTTTTCTTTTTTGTTTTCGTTTTTGTTTTCGTTTTTGTTTTCGTTTTTGTTTTCGTTTTTGTTTTCGTTTTTGTTTTCGTTTTTGTTTTCGTTTTTGTTTTCGTTTTTGTTTTCGTTTTTGTTTTCGTTTTTGTTTTCGTTTTTGTTTTCGTTTTTGTTTTCGTTTTTGTTTTCGTTTTTGTTTTCGTTTTTGTTTTCGTTTTTGTTTTCGTTTTTGTTTTCGTTTTTGATTTCGTTTTTGTTTTCGTTTTTGTTTTCGTTTTTGTTTTCGTTTTTGTTTTCGTTTTTGTTTTCGTTTTTGTTTTCGTTTTTGTTTTCGTTTTTGTTTTCGTGTTTGTTTTCGTTTTTGTTTTCGTTTTTGTTTTCGTTTTTGTTTTTGTTTTCGTTTTTGTTTTTGTTTTTGTCCTTGTTTCTGTCCTTGTCTTTGTCTTAATTGGTTTTTGTTTGTACGAGACTAAGTCCAGCGGCATAATGCTCTTCGATCGCACACGACCAAGTCCAGCGGCGTGTCGCTCCTAGGGCTGTTGCGAATACTTAAAAGTCCCTACGGTCAAAATCATTGGGTTGCGACTCACCTTTACGAGTTGCTCGCTCGCTGCGCTCGCTCGGAATGTTATAACCTTACCTAAAACCAATCCACCTTGCGTTCGTTTTTCGAAAAGACCGCGATTTTCCGATAATTTACAGACGCGCGGGATCGGTTTTGAGGTTAGGCTAGTTTTATAAGAGCGAGCGAAGCGAGCGAGAAGCTACATCAATTCCCGCGCTATAGTTATATATCAAATGTTCTTTACTAACAATTCTCACCGATCGAAAGAAAGTTTCTGATTTGATAGAAGAATAACAGATATGTTTCGCTAGGTACGCGATTCGTGCTGATCGATGTATCTCGATGATGTTGTTGTTTTCGTTTTTGTTTTCGTTTTTGTTTTCGTTTTTGTTTTCGTTTTTCTTTTCGTGTTTGTTTTCGTTTTTGTTTTCGTTTTTGTTTTCTTTTTTGTTTTCGTTTTTGTTTTCGTTTTTGTTTTCTTTTTTGTTTTCGTTTTTGTTTTCGTTTTTGTTTTCGTTTTTGTTTTCGTTTTTGTTTTCGTTTTTGTTTTCGTTTTTGTTTTCGTGTTTGTTTTCGTTTTTGTTTTCGTTTTTGTTTTCTTTTTTGTTTTCGTTTTTGTTTTCGTTTTTGTTTTCGTTTTTGTTTTCGTTTTTGTTTTCGTTTTTGTTTTCGTTTTTGTTTTCGTTTTTGTTTTCGTTTTTGTTTTCGTTTTTGTTTTTGTATTCGTTTTTGTTTTCGTTTTTGTTTTTGTTTTCCTTTTCGTTTTTGTTTGTGTTTTTGTTTTCGTTTTTGTTTTCGTTTTTGTTTTCGTTTTTGTTTTCGTTTTTGTTTTCGATTTTGTTTTCGTTTTTGTTTTCGTGTTTGTTTTCGTTTTTGTTTTCGTTTTTGTTTTCGTTTTTGTTTTTGTTTTCGTTTTTGTTTTCGTTTTTGTTTTTGTTTTCCTTTTCGTTTTTGTTTGTGTTTTTGTTTTTGTCCTTGTTTCTGTCCTTGTCTTTGTCTTAATTGGTTTTTGTTTGTACGAGACTAAGTCCAGCGGCATAATGCTCTTCGATCGCACACGACCAAGTCCAGCGGCGTGTCGCTCCTAGGGCTGTTGCGAATACTTAAAAGTCCCTACGGTCAAAATCATTGGGTTGCGACTCACCTTTACGAGTTGCTCGCTCGCTGCGCTCGCTCGGAATGTTATAGCCTTACCTAAAACCAATCCACCTTGCGTTCGTTTTTCGAAAAGACCGCGATTTTCCGATAATTTACAGACGCGCGGGATCGGTTTTGAGGTTAGGCTAGTTTTATAAGAGCGAGCGAAGCGAGCGAGAAGCTACATCAATTCCCGCGCTATAGTTATATATCAAATGTTCTTTACTAACAATTCTCACCGATCGAAAGAAAGTTTCTGATTTGATAGAAGAATAACAGATATGTTTCGCTAGGTACGCGATTCGTGCTGATCGATGTATCTCGATGATGTTGTTGTTTTCGTTTTTGTTTTCGTTTTTGTTTTCGTTTTTGTTTTCGTTTTTCTTTTCGTGTTTGTTTTCGTTTTTGTTTTCGTTTTTGTTTTCTTTTTTGTTTTCGTTTTTGTTTTCGTTTTTGTTTTCGTTTTTGTTTTCGTTTTTGTTTTTGTTTTCGTTTTTGTTTTCGTTTTTGTTTTCGTTTTTGTTTTCGTTTTTGTTTTCGTTTTTGTTTTCGTTTTTGTTTTCGTTTTTGTTTTTGTTTTCGTTTTTGTTTTCGTTTTTGTTTTCGTTTTTGTTTTCGTTTTTGTTTTCGTTTTTGTTTTTGTTTTCGTTTTTGTTTTCGTTTTTGTTTTTGTTTTCCTTTTCGTTTTTGTTTTCGTTTTTGTTTTCGTTTTTGTTTTCGTTTTTGTTTTCGTTTTTGTTTTCGTTTTTGTTTTCGTTTTTGTTTTCGTTTTTGTTTTCGTTTTTGTTTTCGTTTTTGTTTTCGTTTTTGTTTTTGTTTTCGTTTTTGTTTTCGTTTTTGTTTTTGTTTTCCTTTTCGTTTTTGTTTGTGTTTTTGTTTTCGTTTTTGTTTTCGTTTTTGTTTTCGTTTTTGTTTTCGTTTTTGTTTTCGTTTTTGTTTTCGTTTTTGTTTTCGTGTTTGTTTTCGTTTTTGTTTTCGTTTTTGTTTTCGTTTTTGTTTTTGTTTTTGTTTTCGTTTTTGTTTTCGTTTTTGTTTTTGTTTTCCTTTTCGTTTTTGTTTGTGTTTTTGTTTTTGTCCTTGTTTCTGTCCTTGTCTTTGTCTTAATTGGTTTTTGTTTGTACGAGACTAAGTCCAGCGGCATAATGCTCTTCGATCGCACACGACCAAGTCCAGCGGCGAGTCGCTCCTAGGGCTGTTGCGAATACTTAAAAGTCCCTACGGTCAAAATCATTGGGTTGCGACTCACCTTTACGAGTTGCTCGCTCGCTGCGCTCGCTCGGAATGTTATAGCCTTACCTAAAACCAATCCACCTTGCGTTCGTTTTTCGAAAAGACCGCGATTTTCCGATAATTTACAGACGCGCGGGATCGGTTTTGAGGTTAGGCTAGTTTTATAAGAGCGAGCGAAGCGAGCGAGAAGCTACATCAATTCCCGCGCTATAGTTATATATCAAATGTTCTTTACTAACAATTCTCACCGATCGAAAGAAAGTTTCTGATTTGATAGAAGAATAACAGATATGTTTCGCTAGGTACGCGATTCGTGCTGATCGATGTATCTCGATGATGTTGTTGTTTTCGTTTTTGTTTTCGTTTTTGTTTTCGTTTTTGTTTTCGTTTTTCTTTTCGTGTTTGTTTTCGTTTTTGTTTTCGTTTTTGTTTTCGTTTTTGTTTTCGTTTTTGTTTTCGTTTTTGTTTTCGTTTTTGTTTTCGTTTTTGTTTTTGTTTTCGTTTTTGTTTTCGTTTTTGTTTTCGTTTTTGTTTTCGTTTTTGTTTTCGTTTTTGTTTTCGTTTTTGTTTTCGTTTTTGTTTTTGTTTTCGTTTTTGTTTTCGTTTTTGTTTTTGTTTTCCTTTTCGTTTTTGTTTGTGTTTTTGTTTTCGTTTTTGTTTTCGTTTTTGTTTTCGTTTTTGTTTTCGTTTTTGTTTTCGTTTTTGTTTTCGTGTTTGTTTTCGTTTTTGTTTTCGTTTTTGTTTTCGTTTTTGTTTTTGTTTTCGTTTTTGTTTTCGTTTTTGTTTTTGTTTTCGTTTTTGTTTTCGTTTTTGTTTTCGTTTTTGTTTTTGTTTTCGTTTTTGTTTTCGTTTTTGTTTTCGTTTTTGTTTTCGTTTTCTTTTTTGTTTTCGTTTTTGTTTTCGTTTTTGTTTTCGTTTTTGTTTTCGTTTTTGTTTTCGTTTTTGTTTTCGTTTTTGTTTTCGTTTTTGTTTTCGTTTTTGTTTTCGTTTTTGTTTTCGTTTTTGTTTTCGTTTTTGTTTTTGTTTTCGTTTTTGTTTTCGTTTTTGTTTTCGTTTTTGTTTTCGTTTTCTTTTTTGTTTTCGTTTTTGTTTTCGTTTTTGTTTTCGTTTTTGTTTTCGTTTTTGTTTTCGTTTTTGTTTTCGTTTTTGTTTTCGTTTTTGTTTTCGTTTTTGTTTTCGTTTTTGTTTTTGTTTTCGTTTTTGTTTTCGTTTTTGTTTTCGTTTTTGTTTTTGTTTTCCTTTTCGTTTTTGTTTGTGTTTTTGTTTTTGTTTTCGTTTTTGTTTTCGTTTTTGTTTTCGTTTTTGTTTTCGTTTTTGTTTTCGTGTTTGTTTTCGTTTTTGTTTTCGTTTTTGTTTTCGTTTTTGTTTTTGTTTTCGTTTTTGTTTTTGTTTTTGTTTTCGTGTTTGTTTTCGTTTTTGTTTTCGTTTTTGTTTTTTTTTTCGTTTTTGTTTTCGTTTTTGTTTTTGTTTTCTTTTTTGTTTTCGTTTTTGTTTTCGTTTTTGTTTTTGTTTTTGTTTTCGTTTTTGTTTTCGTTTTTGTTTTCGTTTTTGTTTTCGTTTTGTTTTCGTTTTTGTTTTCGTTTTTGATTTCGTTTTTGTTTTCGTTTTTGTTTTCGTTTTTGTTTTCGTTTTTGTTTTCGTTTTTGTTTTCGTTTTTGTTTTCGTTTTTGTTTTCGTTTTTGTTTTCGTTTTTGTTTTCGTGTTTGTTTTCGTTTTTGTTTTCGTTTTTGTTTTCGTTTTTGTTTTCGTTTTTGTTTTCGTTTTTGTTTTCGTGTTTGTTTTCGTTTTTGTTTTCGTTTTTGTTTTCGTTTTTGTTTTTGTTTTCGTTTTTGTTTTTGTTTTTGTCCTTGTTTCTGTCCTTGTCTTTGTCTTAATTGGTTTTTGTTTGTACGAGACTAAGTCCAGCGGCATAATGCTCTTCGATCGCACACGACCATGTCCAGCGGCGTGTCGCTCCTAGGGCTGTTGCGAATACTTAAAAGTCCCTACGGTCAAAATCATTGGGTTGCGACTCACCTTTACGAGTTGCTCGCTCGCTGCGCTCGCTCGGAATGTTATAGCCTTACCTAAAACCAATCCACCTTGCGTTCGTTTTTCGAAAAGACCGCGATTTTCCGATAATTTACAGACGCGCGGGATCGGTTTTGAGGTTAGGCTAGTTTTATAAGAGCGAGCGAAGCGAGCGAGAAGCTACATCAATTCCCGCGCTATAGTTATATATCAAATGTTCTTTACTAACAATTCTCACCGATCGAAAGAAAGTTTCTGATTTGATAGGAGAATAACAGATATGTTTCGCTAGGTACGCGATTCGTGCTGATCGATGTATCTCGATGATGTTGTTGTTTTCGTTTTTGTTTTCGTTTTTGTTTTCGTTTTTGTTTTCGTTTTTCTTTTCGTGTTTGTTTTCGTTTTTGTTTTCGTTTTTGTTTTCGTTTTTGTTTTCGTTTTTGTTTTCGTTTTTGTTTTCGTTTTTGTTTTCGTTTTTGTTTTCGTTTTTGTTTTCGTTTTCGTTTTCGTTTTCGTTTTCGTTTTCGTTTTCGTTTTCGTTTTCGTTTTTGTTTTCGTTTTTGTTTTCGTTTTTGTTTTCGTTTTTGTTTTCGTTTTTGTTTTCGTTTTTGTTTTTGTTTTCGTTTTTGTTTTCGTTTTTGTTTTCGTTTTTGTTTTCGTTTTTGTTTTCGTTTTTGTCTTTGTTTTCGTTTTTGTTTTCGTTTTTGTTTTTGTTTTCCTTTTCGTTTTTGTTTTCGTTTTTGTTTTCGTTTTTGTTTTCGTTTTTGTTTTCGTTTTTGTTTTCGTTTTTGTTTTCGTTTTTGTTTTCGTTTTTGTTTTTGTTTTTGTTTTTGTTTTCGTTTTTGTTTTCGTTTTTGTTTTTGTTTTCGTTTTTGTTTGTGTTTTTGTTTTCGTTTTTGTTTTCGTTTTTGTTTTCGTTTTTGTTTTCGTTTTTGTTTTCGTTTTTGTTTTCGTTTTTGTTTTCGTTTTTGTTTTCGTGTTTGTTTTCGTTTTTGTTTTCGTTTTTGTTTTCGTTTTTGTTTTTGTTTTCGTTTTTGTTTTCGTTTTTGTTTTTGATTTCGTGTTTGTTTTCGTTTTTGTTTTCGTTTTTGTTTTCGTTTTTGTTTTCGTTTTTGTTTTCGTTTTTGATTTCGTTTTTGTTTTCGTTTTTGTTTTCGTTTTTGTTTTCGTGTTTGTTTTCGTTTTTGTTTTCGTTTTTGTTTTTGTTTTCGTTTTTGTTTTCGTTTTTGTTTTCGTTTTTGTTTTTGTTTTTGTTTTTGTTTTCGTTTTTGTTTTCGTTTTTGTTTTCGTTTTTGTTTTCGTTTTTGTTTTCGTTTTTGTTTTTGTTTTCGTTTTTGTTTTCGTTTTTGTTTTCGTTTTTGTTTTCGTTTTTGTTTTCGTTTTTGTTTTCGTTTTTGTTTTTGTTTTCGTTTTTGTTTTCGTTTTTGTTTTTGTTTTCCTTTTCGTTTTTGTTTGTGTTTTTGTTTTCGTTTTTGTTTTCGTTTTTGTTTTCGTTTTTGTTTTCGTTTTTGTTTTCGTTTTTGTTTTCGTTTTTGTTTTCGTGTTTGTTTTCGTTTTTGTTTTCGTTTTTGTTTTCGTTTTTGTTTTCGTTTTTGTTTTCGTTTTTGTTTTCGTTTTTGTTTTCGTTTTTGTTTTCGTTTTTGTTTTCGTTTTTGTTTTTGTTTTCGTTTTTGTTTTCGTTTTTGTTTTCGTTTTTGTTTTCGTTTTTGTTTTCGTTTTTGTTTTCGTTTTTGTTTTCGTGTTTGTTTTCGTTTTTGTTTTCGTTTTTGTTTTCGTTTTTGTTTTTGTTTTCGTTTTTGTTTTTGTTTTTGTCCTTGTTTCTGTCCTTGTCTTTGTCTTAATTGGTTTTTGTTTGTACGAGACTAAGTCCAGCGGCATAATGCTCTTCGATCGCACACGACCAAGTCCAGCGGCGTGTCGCTCCTTGGGCTGTTGCGAATACTTAAAAGTCCCTACGGTCAAAATCATTGGGTTGCGACTCACCTTTACGAGTTGCTCGCTCGCTGCGCTCGCTCGGTATGTTATAGCCTTACCTAAAACCAATCCACCTTGCGTTCGTTTTTCGAAAAGACCGCGATTTTCCGATAATTTACAGACGCGCGGGATCGGTTTTGAGGTTAGGCTAGTTTTATAAGAGCGAGCGAAGCGAGCGAGAAGCTACATCAATTCCCGCGCTATAGTTATATATCAAATGTTCTTTACTAACAATTCTCACCGATCGAAAGAAAGTTTCTGATTTGATAGAAGAATAACAGATATGTTTCGCTAGGTACGCGATTCGTGCTGATCGATGTATCTCGATGATGTTTTTGTTTTCGTTTTTGTTTTCGTTTTTGTTTTCGTTTTTGTTTTCGTTTTTGTTTTCGTTTTTGTTTTCGTTTTTGTTTTCGTTTTTGTTTTCGTTTTTGTTTTCGTTTTTGTTTTCGTTTTTGTTTTCGTTTTTGTTTTCGTTTTTGTTTTCGTTTTTGTTTTCGTTTTTGTTTTCGTGTTTGTTTTCGTTTTTGTTTTCGTTTTTGTTTTCGTTTTCGTTTTCGTTTTCGTTTTTGTTTTCGTTTTTGTTTTCGTTTTTGTTTTTGTTTTTGTTTTCGTTTTTGTTTTCGTTTTTGTTTTCGTTTTTGTTTTTGTTTTCGTTTTTGTTTTCGTTTTTGTTTTTGTTTTCCTTTTCGTTTTTGTTTTCGTTTTTGTTTTCGTTTTTGTTTTCGTTTTTGTTTTCGTTTTTGTTTTCGTTTTTGTTTTCGTGTTTGTTTTCGTTTTTGTTTTCGTTTTCGTTTTCGTTTTTGTTTTCTTTTTTGTTTTCGTTTTTGTTTTCGTTTTTGTTTTCGTTTTTGCTTTCGTTTTTGTTTTCGTTTTTGTTTTCGTGTTTGTTTTCGTTTTTGTTTTCGTTTTTGTTTTCGTTTTTGTTTTCGTTTTTGTTTTCGTTTTTGTTTTCGTTTTTGTTTTTGCTTTCGTTTTTGTTTTCGTTTTTGTTTTTGTTTTTCTTTTCGTTTTTGTTTTCGTTTTTGTTTTCGTTTTTGTTTTCGTTTTTGTTTTCGTTTTTGTTTTCGTTTTTGTTTTCGTGTTTGTTTTCGTTTTTGTTTTCGTTTTCGTTTTCGTTTTTGTTTTCTTTTTTGTTTTCGTTTTTGTTTTCGTTTTTGTTTTCGTTTTTGTTTTCGTTTTTGTTTTCGTTTTTGTTTTCGTTTTTGTTTTCGTTTTTGTTTTCGTTTTTGTTTTCGTTTTTGATTTCGTTTTTGTTTTCGTTTTTGTTTTCGTTTTTGTTTTCGTTTTTGTTTTCGTTTTTGTTTTCGTTTTTGTTTTTGTTTTCGTTTTTGTTTTCGTTTTTGTTTTTGTTTTCCTTTTCGTTTTTGTTTTCGTTTTTGTTTTCGTTTTTGTTTTCGTTTTTGTTTTCGTTTTCTTTTTTGTTTTCGTTTTTGTTTTCGTTTTTGTTTTCGTTTTAGTTTTCGTTTTTGTTTTCGTTTTTGTTTTCGTTTTTGTTTTCGTTTTTGTTTTCGTTTTTGTTTTCGTTTTTGTTTTTGTTTTCGTTTTTGTTTTCGTTTTTGTTTTCGTTTTTGTTTTTGTTTTCCTTTTCGTTTTTGTTTGTGTTTTTGTTTTTGTTTTCGTTTTTGTTTTCGTTTTTGTTTTCGTTTTTGTTTTCGTTTTTGTTTTCGTGTTTGTTTTCGTTTTTGTTTTCGTTTTTGTTTTCGTTTTTGTTTTTGTTTTCGTTTTTGTTTTTGTTTTTGTTTTCGTTTTTGTTTTCGTGTTTGTTTTCGTTTTTGTTTTCGTTTTTGTTTTCGTTTTTGTTTTTGTTTTCGTTTTTGTTTTCGTTTTTGTTTTTGATTTCGTGTTTGTTTTCGTTTTTGTTTTCGTTTTTGTTTTCGTTTTTGTTTTCGTTTTTGTTTTCGTTTTTGTTTTCGTTTTTGTTTTCGTTTTTGTTTTCGTTTTTGTTTTCGTTTTTGTTTTCGTTTTTGTTTTCGTTTTTGTTTTCGTTTTTGTTTTCGTGTTTGTTTTCGTTTTTGTTTTCGTTTTTGTTTTTGTTTTCGTTTTTGTTTTTGTTTTTGTTTTCGTTTTTGTTTTCGTGTTTGTTTTCGTTTTTGTTTTCGTTTTTGTTTTCGTTTTTGTTTTTGTTTTCGTTTTTGTTTTCGTTTTTGTTTTTGATTTCGTGTTTGTTTTCGTTTTTGTTTTCGTTTTTGTTTTCGTTTTTGTTTTCGTTTTTGTTTTTGTTTTCGTTTTTGTTTTCGTTTTTGTTTTCGTTTTTGTTTTTGTTTTCGTTTTCGTTTTTGTTTTCGTTTTTGTTTTCGTTTTCGTTTTTGTTTTCGTTTTTGTTTTCGTTTTTGTTTTCGTTTTTGTTTTCGTTTTTGTTTTTGTTTTCGTTTTTGTTTTCGTTTTTGTTTTCGTTTTTGTTTTCGTTTTCTTTTTTGTTTTCGTTTTTGTTTTCGTTTTTGTTTTCGTTTTTGTTTTCGTTTTTGTTTTCGTTTTTGTTTTCGTTTTTGTTTTCGTTTTTGTTTTCGTTTTTGTTTTCGTTTTTGTTTTTGTTTTCGTTTTTGTTTTCGTTTTTGTTTTCGTTTTTGTTTTTGTTTTCCTTTTCGTTTTTGTTTGTGTTTTTGTTTTTGTTTTCGTTTTTGTTTTCGTTTTTGTTTTCGTTTTTGTTTTCGTTTTTGTTTTCGTGTTTGTTTTCGTTTTTGTTTTCGTTTTTGTTTTCGTTTTTGTTTTTGTTTTCGTTTTTGTTTTTGTTTTTGTTTTCGTGTTTGTTTTCGTTTTTGTTTTCGTTTTTGTTTTCTTTTTCGTTTTTGTTTTCGTTTTTGTTTTTGTTTTCTTTTTTGTTTTCGTTTTTGTTTTCGTTTTTGTTTTTGTTTTTGTTTTCGTTTTTGTTTTCGTTTTTGTTTTCGTTTTTGTTTTCGTTTTGTTTTCGTTTTTGTTTTCGTTTTTGATTTCGTTTTTGTTTTCGTTTTTGTTTTCGTTTTTGTTTTCGTTTTTGTTTTCGTTTTTGTTTTCGTTTTTGTTTTCGTTTTTGTTTTCGTTTTTGTTTTCGTGTTTGTTTTCGTTTTTGTTTTCGTTTTTGTTTTCGTTTTTGTTTTCGTTTTTGTTTTCGTTTTTGTTTTCGTGTTTGTTTTCGTTTTTGTTTTCGTTTTTGTTTTTGTTTTCGTTTTTGTTTTCGTTTTTGTTTTCGTTTTTGTTTTCGTTTTTGTTTTCGTTTTTGTTTTCGTTTTTGTTTTCGTTTTTGTTTTTGTTTTCGTTTTTGTTTTCGTTTTTGTTTTCGTTTTTGTTTTCGTTTTCTTTTTTGTTTTCGTTTTTGTTTTCGTTTTTGTTTTCGTTTTTGTTTTCGTTTTTGTTTTCGTTTTTGTTTTCGTTTTTGTTTTTGTTTTCGTTTTTGTTTTCGTTTTTGTTTTCGTTTTTGTTTTTGTTTTCGTTTTTGTTTTCGTTTTTGTTTTCGTTTTTGTTTTTGTTTTCCTTTTCGTTTTTGTTTGTGTTTTTGTTTTTGTTTTCGTTTTTGTTTTCGTTTTTGTTTTCGTTTTTGTTTTCGTTTTTGTTTTCGTTTTTGTTTTCGTGTTTGTTTTCGTTTTTGTTTTCGTTTTTGTTTTCGTTTTTGTTTTTGTTTTCGTTTTTGTTTTTGTTTTTGTTTTCGTGTTTGTTTTCGTTTTTGTTTTCGTTTTTGTTTTCTTTTTCGTTTTTGTTTTCGTTTTTGTTTTTGTTTTCTTTTTTGTTTTCGTTTTTGTTTTCGTTTTTGTTTTTGTTTTTGTTTTCGTTTTTGTTTTCGTTTTTGTTTTCGTTTTTGTTTTCGTTTTTGTTTTCGTTTTTGTTTTCGTTTTTGTTTTCGTTTTTGTTTTCGTGTTTGTTTTCGTTTTTGTTTTCGTTTTTGTTTTCGTTTTTGTTTTTGTTTTCGTTTTTGTTTTTGTTTTTGTCCTTGTTTCTGTCCTTGTCTTTGTCTTAATTGGTTTTTGTTTGTACGAGACTAAGTCCAGCGGCATAATGCTCTTCGATCGCACACGACCAAGTCCAGCGGCGTGTCGCTCCTAGGGCTGTTGCGAATACTTAAAAGTCCCTACGGTCAAAATCATTGGGTTGCGACTCACCTTTACGAGTTGCTCGCTCGCTGCGCTCGCTCGGTATGTTATAGCCTTACCTAAAACCAATCCACCTTGCGTTCGTTTTTCGAAAAGACCGCGATTTTCCGATAATTTACAGACGCGCGGGATCGGTTTTGAGGTTAGGCTAGTTTTATAAGAGCGAGCGAAGCGAGCGAGAAGCTACATCAATTCCCGCGCTATAGTTATATATCAAATGTTCTTTACTAACAATTCTCACCGATCGAAAGAAAGTTTCTGATTTGATAGAAGAATAACAGATATGTTTCGCTAGGTACGCGATTCGTGCTGATCGATGTATCTCGATGATGTTTTTGTTTTCGTTTTTGTTTTCGTTTTTGTTTTCGTTTTTGTTTTCGTTTTTGTTTTCGTTTTTGTTTTCGTTTTTGTTTTCGTTTTTGTTTTCGTTTTTGTTTTCGTTTTTGTTTTCGTTTTTGTTTTCGTTTTTGTTTTCGTTTTTGTTTTCGTTTTTGTTTTCGTTTTTGTTTTCGTTTTTGTTTTCGTTTTTGTTTTCGTTTTTGTTTTCGTGTTTGTTTTCGTTTTTGTTTTCGTTTTTGTTTTCGTTTTCGTTTTCGTTTTCGTTTTCGTTTTTGTTTTCGTTTTTGTTTTCGTTTTTGTTTTTGTTTTTGTTTTCGTTTTTGTTTTCGTTTTTGTTTTCGTTTTTGTTTTTGTTTTCGTTTTTGTTTTCGTTTTTGTTTTTGTTTTCCTTTTCGTTTTTGTTTTCGTTTTTGTTTTCGTTTTTGTTTTCGTTTTTGTTTTCGTTTTTGTTTTCGTTTTTGTTTTCGTGTTTGTTTTCGTTTTTGTTTTCGTTTTCGTTTTCGTTTTTGTTTTCTTTTTTGTTTTCGTTTTTGTTTTCGTTTTTGTTTTCGTTTTTGCTTTCGTTTTTGTTTTCGTTTTTGTTTTCGTGTTTGTTTTCGTTTTTGTTTTCGTTTTTGTTTTCGTTTTTGTTTTCGTTTTTGTTTTCGTTTTTGTTTTCGTTTTTGTTTTTGTTTTCGTTTTTGTTTTCGTTTTTGTTTTTGTTTTTCTTTTCGTTTTTGTTTTCGTTTTTGTTTTCGTTTTTGTTTTCGTTTTTGTTTTCGTTTTTGTTTTCGTTTTTGTTTTCGTGTTTGTTTTCGTTTTTGTTTTCGTTTTCGTTTTCGTTTTTGTTTTCTTTTTTGTTTTCGTTTTTGTTTTCGTTTTTGTTTTCGTTTTTGTTTTCGTTTTTGTTTTCGTTTTTGTTTTCGTTTTTGTTTTCGTTTTTGTTTTCGTTTTTGTTTTCGTTTTTGATTTCGTTTTTGTTTTCGTTTTTGTTTTCGTTTTTGTTTTCGTTTTTGTTTTCGTTTTTGTTTTCGTTTTTGTTTTTGTTTTCGTTTTTGTTTTCGTTTTTGTTTTTGTTTTCCTTTTCGTTTTTGTTTTCGTTTTTGTTTTCGTTTTTGTTTTCGTTTTTGTTTTCGTTTTCTTTTTTGTTTTCGTTTTTGTTTTCGTTTTTGTTTTCGTTTTTGTTTTCGTTTTTGTTTTCGTTTTTGTTTTCGTTTTTGTTTTCGTTTTTGTTTTCGTTTTTGTTTTCGTTTTTGTTTTTGTTTTCGTTTTTGTTTTCGTTTTTGTTTTCGTTTTTGTTTTTGTTTTCCTTTTCGTTTTTGTTTGTGTTTTTGTTTTTGTTTTCGTTTTTGTTTTCGTTTTTGTTTTCGTTTTTGTTTTCGTTTTTGTTTTCGTGTTTGTTTTCGTTTTTGTTTTCGTTTTTGTTTTCGTTTTTGTTTTTGTTTTCGTTTTTGTTTTTGTTTTTGTTTTCGTTTTTGTTTTCGTGTTTGTTTTCGTTTTTGTTTTCGTTTTTGTTTTCGTTTTTGTTTTTGTTTTCGTTTTTGTTTTCGTTTTTGTTTTTGATTTCGTGTTTGTTTTCGTTTTTGTTTTCGTTTTTGTTTTCGTTTTTGTTTTCGTTTTTGTTTTCGTTTTTGTTTTCGTTTTTGTTTTCGTTTTTGTTTTCGTTTTTGTTTTCGTTTTTGATTTCGTTTTTGTTTTCGTTTTTGTTTTCGTTTTTGTTTTCGTGTTTGTTTTCGTTTTTGTTTTCGTTTTTGTTTTTGTTTTCGTTTTTGTTTTTGTTTTTGTTTTCGTTTTTGTTTTCGTGTTTGTTTTCGTTTTTGTTTTCGTTTTTGTTTTCGTTTTTGTTTTTGTTTTCGTTTTTGTTTTCGTTTTTGTTTTTGATTTCGTGTTTGTTTTCGTTTTTGTTTTCGTTTTTGTTTTCGTTTTTGTTTTCGTTTTTGTTTTCGTTTTTGTTTTCGTTTTTGTTTTTGTCCTTGTTTTCGTTTTTGTTTTCGTTTTTGTTTTCGTTTTTGTTTTCGTTTTTGTTTTCGTTTTTGTTTTTGTTTTCGTTTTTGTTTTCGTTTTTGTTTTCGTTTTTGTTTTCGTTTTTGTTTTCGTTTTTGTTTTCGTTTTTGTTTTTGTTTTCGTTTTTGTTTTCGTTTTTGTTTTTGTTTTCCTTTTCGTTTTTGTTTGTGTTTTTGTTTTCGTTTTTGTTTTCGTTTTTGTTTTCGTTTTTGTTTTCGTTTTTGTTTTCGTTTTTGTTTTCGTTTTTGTTTTCGTGTTTGTTTTCGTTTTTGTTTTCGTTTTTGTTTTCGTTTTTGTTTTCGTTTTTGTTTTCGTTTTTGTTTTCGTTTTTGTTTTCGTTTTTGTTTTCGTTTTTGTTTTCGTTTTTGTTTTTGTTTTCGTTTTTGTTTTCGTTTTTGTTTTCGTTTTTGTTTTCGTTTTTGTTTTCGTTTTTGTTTTCGTTTTTGTTTTCGTGTTTGTTTTCGTTTTTGTTTTCGTTTTTGTTTTCGTTTTTGTTTTCGTGTTTGTTTTCGTTTTTGTTTTCGTTTTTGTTTTCGTTTTTGTTTTTGTTTTCCTTTTCGTTTTTGTTTTCGTTTTTGTTTTCGTTTTTGTTTTCGTTTTTGTTTTCGTTTTTGTTTTCGTTTTTGTTTTCGTTTTTGTTTTCGTTTTTGTTTTTGTTTTCGTTTTTGTTTTCGTTTTTGTTTTCGTTTTTGTTTTCGTTTTTGTTTTCGTTTTTGTTTTCGTTTTTGTTTTCGTGTTTGTTTTCGTTTTTGTTTTCGTTTTTGTTTTCGTTTTTGTTTTTGTTTTCGTTTTTGTTTTTGTTTTTGTCCTTGTTTCTGTCCTTGTCTTTGTCTTAATTGGTTTTTGTTTGTACGAGACTAAGTCCAGCGGCATAATGCTCTTCGATCGCACACGACCAAGTCCAGCGGCGTGTCGCTCCTAGGGCTGTTGCGAATACTTAAAAGTCCCTACGGTCAAAATCATTGGGTTGCGACTCACCTTTACGAGTTGCTCGCTCGCTGCGCTCGCTCGGTATGTTATAGCCTTACCTAAAACCAATCCACCTTGCGTTCGTTTTTCGAAAAGACCGCGATTTTCCGATAATTTACAGACGCGCGGGATCGGTTTTGAGGTTAGGCTAGTTTTATAAGAGCGAGCGAAGCGAGCGAGAAGCTACATCAATTCCCGCGCTATAGTTATATATCAAATGTTCTTTACTAACAATTCTCACCGATCGAAAGAAAGTTTCTGATTTGATAGAAGAATAACAGATATGTTTCGCTAGGTACGCGATTCGTGCTGATCGATGTATCTCGATGATGTTTTTGTTTTCGTTTTTGTTTTCGTTTTTGTTTTCGTTTTTGTTTTCGTTTTTGTTTTCGTTTTTGTTTTCGTTTTTGTTTTCGTTTTTGTTTTCGTTTTTGTTTTCGTTTTTGTTTTCGTTTTTGTTTTCGTTTTTGTTTTCGTTTTTGTTTTCGTTTTTGTTTTCGTTTTTGTTTTCGTTTTTGTTTTCGTTTTTGTTTTCGTGTTTGTTTTCGTTTTTGTTTTCGTTTTTGTTTTCGTTTTCGTTTTCGTTTTTGTTTTCGTTTTTGTTTTCGTTTTTGTTTTCGTTTTTGTTTTTGTTTTTGTTTTCGTTTTTGTTTTCGTTTTTGTTTTCGTTTTTGTTTTTGTTTTCGTTTTTGTTTTCGTTTTTGTTTTTGTTTTCCTTTTCGTTTTTGTTTTCGTTTTTGTTTTCGTTT